>NC_079445.1:32297922-32385422 GCF_903798145.1 Danio aesculapii | reverse complement strand
TTTAGCCAGGAAAGGAAAAGGCATTTGGCTTGATTGCTGTTGCCTCTCTTGTTCTCCTTCTTTCATAAATACAAAAGAGAGTGAATAGAAGCACTCCAGCAACAAAGAAAGACCATGAAAGGGTGACGGGGGTTAAACATATAACCTTATAGATCGATGGTGCATAAAGCAATTAAACAATTTAAGCAATAAACCAAAATATTGTTATTTTCATTATTATTATTGGACATTGGTACTTTTTTTCTTTCAAATCGTATTTATGTTTTTTTTTGTACCCTTTATTACTTTATGTAATTTAATCACTATTAGAAATCAAATTAAAGCTCTAATTTAAATTTAATTTGATAATATATGTACATACATACATACATACATACATCCATATACAGTATATACACCAGCTCTGCAATCAGCTGTTAAACTCCAGCACCTATGTTCAGCTGAAGCAGCATTTACTAAGCTATAGTTCTCTCTTAAACTACGCAAAATATTGCATGCGATATCATCATACGATAGTCAAATTGCAAATAATACGGCCCTTTGAAGTAAAAGCTGCTCATGTTAAACCCGAAAGCGAAGTAAATAGACTAAATTCGTTTGAAATGACATTTTTACTCAACTTCATAGTTTCAGTTGAGTGTTTGAATTAAGTCCTTCTGTGAAATGATGTGGCTTCTTTCACAGAACAAAGCACGCAACATATTTCATAACACATAAACCATATGTTGTTGTGGTCATGTGTTTATCAATCTCGTTGAATCAAATGAAAACAGTTATATTTTGTTCATCCTACGTTTTTTTCCTGGTTTCTTCTAGGCATATTTGGTTTTTACTGTGCAACTTGCGAGAGAGAGAGCGCCCTCTGGCCTTCAAAGGAAATTTACTACTGATCACATCACCATACTTTCCTCATAAGATGTGCAAGACAATCGCAGCTTTTGCTAAATCGCAAATGCGATTTAAAGGCGATTTACTATGTCGGTAATATGTTGGCCAGAAAGGCAATCAACGGTAATTAAATTGTATGACTTTCTGGCCAACATTTTACTTACTTTTTAACTTGAAAGCAGCCAAAAATTTCTACGCACAAGTATTATTATTATTATTATAATTATTGTTTTATTACTTTTTAAAATATCTTCTTGTTATTATTGTTGTGTTTTAGACGATTAGGAATGCACTGAAGGCAAGGGCAAACATTAATTTCGTTGTATTTTGTACAATGACTATAAAGATTCTAATTCTGATTATTCAGCCCTAATCCAAATATTACAAACATATAAATTACCATTCAATCAGTATATTTTAATGAAAGAGCATCCAGAGAAGTTATGCAAAATGTTTTGCTTTCCATTGTGTGTTGCATTCAGCTAACATCCAATAAACCTGCTGTTCCGTGACGCCATCTGTGACGCTATTCTTATGGAGGTCAAATGGTACACACATCTGCTGAAGCCCTGCTGCTACAAAAGTGGAAGGCCTTTAGATGTATTTGCTCTTAATCGCTATACAGCCACATTTTATGAGCACATGCTATAATTGGCATGGAAGGCCATTTGAAGTGGAACACTTAAGTCCAGCTCAGATTATATGATGGTTTCATACAGATGACGGAAGCACACATGATGTTCGCTGAACTGAGATCAAACAAGAGTGTGTAAAGGGGCTGGACAGGTGTCTATCCAAGATGAGTGATAATGACAGAACGGCGAAATCGCTCCTGACGTATCTAGAGGCGCTCACAGTTCACGTCCGTTCTCTCTCATGTTTATCTGAAGAGGGTGAAAGAGAGATGACAAATAATGAAGACAGCAATTACCTCCCCTATAATCTTTCATCAACCCTCTTTTCTTGTTCTCGTCGTTCGCATCACATTCTCCTGAACAGATACAAAGAGCACATTTGCTCAGCTGTCTGTCAGCCCTGGCTTTGACAAAATGCCACCTGCTAATCTGATTTGTCAGGTGCATATTCTGATTATTAAACCTTTACTGGAGCGTAAAGGTCAGATATTTTTTGCTATTCTCAAAGAAAGGAGCAAACGTCGGTGAAAGATAAAGAAAAAACGTCTCATGCATAAACTCAACTTGAGGCCTGAAAGGTTCAATGTATTGTATAAATCAATGTTATGTAATATTTGTGAAGCAAGTTAGATTCCCAGCGAACACAAACTGATAACATGCAAACCTTCTGATATTTTAAATAAAAGCATCGTGCTAATGTGATGCAGCCATTGCAAACAAGCTGTTATTAAAGGAACAACACTGCACAATGCTTGACTTGATAGGAAACAAAATTGGACTTACTGACGGCGATAAAAGATTGGATAGGCCTGACACTAGTTGTCAGTAATTCAGTCTTATTTCCTGCCCAAATGGTTTGTAACAAATTTGCATAATGTCAGCCTATAGTCTCTGTTGACTGTCTGCAAACAATATCTACTTTGACTCACCCTCAAACTCAATAGCTGAAGCCTGGACGAATTTGGTTTGTCTTGTAGATGTGTCAAGAAGATGCTGTTTTCTAACTGCAAAAGCAAATCTAATTTGCAAGCACTTTTAAAGGATGAGGACTCAAACTGATGCAATGAAGCCAGCGCCATTTTTACTGTTCAAAATATTGTTAATCCGAGTGCTGAAAAAGCCGCTGGAAGCTCAATTCATATATGGTGATAGGTGTTTGGTTTCTGACACATGCTGTAAGTGATAAAGTTATGATGACAGACTAGGCCAAATGACCAATCAGAGCAGAGTAGGCTCTCAGAAATGAGTTTAGAAAGGATCGATGAATAAACCATTTTAGCTGATGCAGCAGTTATATTGCTTTATAATATTAACAGGCAGTATCAGTCAAATGGACTAAAATTCATAAATTCAATTTCTAACTAAAAAATGTTGATTAAATAAGTTAAGCAACAACATTTTTGACATGATTTGTCATTTTTTACAGTGTACTGTTGCGCCTTTGTATTGATTTTTTTCAGGTTGCATCAGTCAAAACATTTCTAAATGCATTTTTTTTCTTCATTTACACCAATATCTAGATATCTTTGCTCATATATGGGATTTTCTGGCAAGTAATACATTTTAATGACTTCCCCGAGTACTGCTTAAGGGCTTTCTGCATGAGGTTGGATATTTCAGGAATCGCGTATGAATGAAATAAATAGAATTTGTGTTTAGTGCTCCATATTAGCACTAACACTCGATAATTTATTCATCAAATAATTGTCTCTTAAAACAGGCACAGCCATATCACACTGCAGCCCAAGACAGGTCACTCACTGAAGCTAAGCAGTACCTGGATGGGAGACCACAAGGAAAAACTAGGTTGTTGCTGGATGTGTTAGTGAGGCTGTTCAACCTGCGGTCTATGTGAGTCCTAATGCCCCAGTATAGTGAAGGGGACACCATACTGTCGTCTTTCGGATGAGACGTTAAACAGAGGTCCTGGCTCTCTGTGGTCATTAAAAAAATGTCATGGCACTAATCATTAAGTGTAGGGCCCTTACCCATCATGGCCTTTCAATCATCCCTATCCACCGAATTGGCCCTATCACTGTCTCTCCATTCCACCTATACAGTGCACTGGCGCCATTGTCCTGTGGTTGCCTTCGCACCCTTTAAGTGGATGCTGCACTCTGGTGGTGGTGTGGAGAGACCCCTCCCCCTCATGATTGTGAAGCACTTTGGGTGTATGTCCTATTTAAATACACATTACATTACATTGTAAGTTAATTATCACTGATTCACAAATATGTGCACAGCCTAAATATTAAAATAAGATTAAATTTTTCTTGCACTGCTTATCATGACATCCTTAGTTTAATGTTTTTTTATATTTTTTGGGGGTGGTGGGGGGGGGGGGGGGGGTTTACCTTTAACGCACAAGAAAGTACCTTTTACTTTCTGTTACCTCTTACCTTTTACTGCCAGGAAAGTGTGGGGAGCAGAGAGAGGGGAATGATCGGCATAGGACCTTGAGGTGGGAATCGAACTCGGGTAGCCGTGAGCACGTACTACTACACACCACTATGCCATTGGTGCTATCTAGTTTAACGGTTTTAAATGACATTAGAACACTTTAAAAGAAAGTCCCAAATTAAGACATTTATTTTATTATATTCATTTTGTATTTGTGCACAAGACTGCACAAACAAGTTGCATCTTGACAAATTAGCAAGCAATAACATCTCCTTTATTTAAAGCGTTTGTATTCAAATCTGAAAATCCAGTGCTCCCAAATCATTCGCCCATGGCTGAATATTAAACATCTGACAGGCTGTGATAGCAGTCAAACACAAATTATTTGTCGCGCCACACTTGTCGTGTGAAAATTCAACAGAAGCCTGTTAAATTCCAGACTCTTTGTGTGGCTTGATTTCTTTTTAAATCGTTGACTGCATCTGTCTGATTCAGTATACTACACACTCCTTTCCATAGGCTGCAGTAGGGTTCAGAGACGGTTTCATCAGCTCATTTCTGAGCTCCGGGGAGCTGGAAGCCCCCCCGTGGCTTCCTCCTGGAGGAAAAGCCGATATGTGGGACAGAGTAGCCGGAACGCTGGGTTTTCACATCACTTATTAGAATTAGGAATAGCACGGGCGACTGTGTTTTGCTCTGTGTCTATGGATATGTGGCCTAATTCTGTTAGATGTCTAGTCGGTTGCTTTCAACAAGCAGCGAGACCCTCCCCTCTCTCTGAAAACATGTTCATGCAGTTCCCACTCCTCCACGGGTCTGGTTTTGAATCATCGCTTTCTCTCTATCTCTCCCTGTGTGTGTGTGGCTCCAAAACATTCAGAGGAAACTAGTGCACAGCTTCCTCTCCTACTAACAGTGCCAAACCAATTTATTATATTTTTTCTCCGTCTCGCATCCTACCACCCACCAAAGTGCGGCTCGCTTACGCTAACCCTAACACGTACAGAGCGTCGCCTCTCTCACTGGGGCGGTACGGATTACCACCGTGCTTTAATTGACAGCCTCCGTGGAGACGAGCAGGAGAAGTGGCAACGGTAACCTGGAAACACAAAAGAGCCTATTTGTGCTGTCTGACTTCAGAAGGGAGACAGGCATCATCAAAAACTCTGAGTGAGAGATAAAGAGAGGGAGAGGGGGAGAATTGTTATTATTTTTGAATAAAAACCACCCGTTCGCTCTCTTTTCCAAAGCAGTGCTCACACTGCGCTTAGTGCATCCTTGTGTGTTAAAGAGCGGCACACAGACACACGCACACACTCACTTCCAGCACACGGATGTCAGAGAGACATCAGAGCTCTGAGCCGGAGTGCGGGAAAGAAAAGAGAGATAAAGAGGAACATGATTAGAAACTAATTGGTGTGAAAGAGATTTGTGATAGAAAGCAGACGGGGGAGAAGGAAGCAGAGGATGGTCTCGCTTTGAAGGCGACATTCTCTGAGAAGCTCTTTGATGTCGCCCCGCTATCCGAGTCTCCTGCTGCACCTGAGCCAGGATGGGTGCTTTAAAAATACCTGTATTTTCCTTCCCACTTAGGCCTGCACAATTAATCCAAATATATCAGTGATTTGTTTTACAGGCCAGTATAAATGGGTAACAGCTACTGTATGTACTTGCACTGAACATACTGTACCCTTAAACTCAAGCTTGATCTATGCATTTACCTTAATAACCAGGTGCTTTCTTGGTCAAGCAGTAAAAAGAGCCACCAGAATGAATTTATTTATTTATTTATTTAATTGTTTATTTATTTATTTAGGTAGGACTCTTGTTACAGGTAAATATGGTTTATTTAACATCTATCTATCTATCCATCCATCCATCCATCCATCTATCTATCTATATTTTTTTAATTAATTTTATTTTACATTTTTTTAAGTAGGTATATTTGGCCATATGGATTTTAAAAATATTTCCACACAATCAGCAGCTTTACTATTTGTTTAGTTTGTATATATGTAATATGTTTAATATTCCGCAGGGATACATTAAATAACTAAGAGAGTGCAGATGAGAAAAAAAGCAGTTCAGCTGTTTTTACCTCAGCTGTTTTTTAAGCAGCAAATCAGCGGAGTTGGGTGTAAAGGCTGATTTATACTTCCGCCTGGAAATTGCGGGCGTCCGCTGACTGCGCGCGTACCTCACTAAACAGACGAGGCTCTTATACTTGACACGCTCGCCGTTGAGATATTATTTAAAATGACACGGGGTGGTCATAAGAAACCCACCGTAATGTCAGATGGAAAAACAGAGAAGTAGAAAGTTTCCGGAACTACGTGTCAAGATTTTAAACTAATTATTTTTTATTATTTTTATAAATTATTTGAATGATTATAAGGATTTTTATAACAATTCAAGATTTTTTTTAATCAAATTTTGATGCATCACTTGCTTTTGTTCATGTCTCAGATGGTTTTACACATTAAAGTTTCTTAAAATATTAATGACAACAGAACATGGGTTGCTTTACAAATATAGCTGTTTTATTATGGCAAGAATAAAAGCAAAAAAGTGCACTTACTAAAAAAACTGTTTTTTTTAATTATTTAGCGCGCTCCACAATTGACATTACTGGCTAGTTTCTGTCTTATGCTAAAAAGGCAAAAATGGTCCAACATTTCTGACCATTCTTAATTATAAAGCCTAGAAAAATCAGTATATTGTAAACGGATAGGTTCAAATATTTCTTTCCAGTTATCAAAGAAATAATTTGTTCCTTAATTATAGTATTGTAAATATTACATCTGTTTTAAATTCAAAATTGTAATATATACATCAGAGTAAAACCTATGACTGGTGGAAAAACATATTCTGTAATTGTGTACTTGGGTCTCCACTTTTGCTATGGCCTCTTTTGGCTTTAACAAACTTATCCCTCTGGTTTTTCCAAACATTTTAACAAATACTTTCTTTCCCACAGGTGTTGCAATTTCTAGCCAAGAATTATTGGTCATCTAGTTATCCCTATGATCACGCATGGACGGATCATAAAGATGTCTTTATGTGAACTGTTTGCTCGAGCCCAAAAAAAAGGCATGGATCCACGAGCCGAAATAATGTCGCGCACACCCAAAGCGAACCTCCACGAACACAGCGAGGACACCAGATTTGCCACTCGCACCCAAGTGAACTAGTGAACGTGTCAAGTATAAACCAGGCTTAAGGCGTTACTGTATTCTAATTACATTTTTGAGGAACGCAGTAATGCAACGGATTACATTATAAATTTGTGCAATTTGATACAGTTACTAAAGTCAATGTAATTGCGTTACAAATATAGTTTTTAGAAGAAAAAATTATTCTTTTAATTCATGTTTTTACTGCAACGTCAGTTAATAAGCATGTGATTTTAAATTGCTGGAGATTGTGACATGACTGCTGACATGAGTGGTTGCTTCTTCAAGTGTAAAGACAGACATTACTTTGATTTCATTGAGCGGAAAAACAAAAATATTGCTGTGAAATGCAGTCTATGTCCAGTCTCTAAAGAACTTTCAACTGCTTTTAGCTTGAGCAGCAACTTGTTTAAGCACTTGAATAGAAAGCATTGTATGACAACTCGTCGCCAAAGAGGACACTTGAGCCCAAAAACACAGTGGTCCAACTCAGCCTAAACAGGCAAAATAAAATTTTTGTGCAGGATCGGGAGTGAAGGTATCTTCTGCTTATGGGGCCGTTCTCATATCGTGTCTTTTGCGCACGTAAGTTTGTTATTTCCAATGGAAGTTTTTTCCAGGCGCACCAGTTGAAAACGTCAAGTCACTTGACAAGAACTGACCAATCAGCTTCATACTTTGTATGGAATATACACATTTCGGTAGACTAATTACCTCAGACAAACAAAGAAACCCAAACACTGCAGTGCTTTTGCATACTATGGATGTCAATGGTTACACATATCCAGTTTTCTTCTAAATGTTTTCTATTGTGTTAAAAAAAAAAAAAAAGACAAACAGGTTTCGAACAAGTGAATGATGAGAGAATTTTAGGCTTTTAAGTCTTTTGAATATGTCAAGCTGCTGTGATCAGCCCATTGTAATGTTTTTTCAGTCAATATTAAATTACAGAAAGTGCTGAAGTTTATTTTGTATTTTTATAGGTATATTTTTATGTTTGAAAAGTAACTTCAAAGTAAAGTAATTAGTAATCTGATTACTTTTTACATGAAGTAATACATAATGTAATCAGATTACAATTTTCCAGTAGCAGTCAGTAATTTGTAATCTATTACCTTTTTAAAGTAACTTACCCAACACTGCAAATCAGCATATTGCAATTTTTTTTAAGGATCGTGCGACACTGGAGTAATAAATTACAGGAATAAGAAAAGAAAATAATAATATCATTTTTAATATAGCATATTACTGTATATTTGATCAAACAGAACAGGCGTTTTTTTTAATGAAACTTAATTTTTTGGATCGCAGTGTAAAAGTGTGTGAAGTTGAAGAAACATCGTGGATTGTCTGGTATAAACAGCTTTGATTATTGTGCTGAACTGCATGAGAGTTGACTGAAACTGTGCAAACCTGCAATCAGTAACAGCTTTAGTGATTATAATGTGTTCAGTGCCACACTCCAGTATTGTCATGTTCCTCACGTCGTGTAATTTACTGCAGCTTTGTTTTGAGCCAATGTAAACTTGGCCACTCAAGCAGTTTTGTTTCAAACAATGGCCTAATGAATGCACACACGCTAAACACTAACTAAGGGCGAATTCAATTGGAATAACACATACTATAAAAACAAAGTGTGATGACAAAAAGAAAGAACCACTAGGTGTGTATGTGTGTATGTATGTGCATGCATTTTATAATTTCTGCCCACATCAAACTGACCTGAAAAGCCAGACTGGGGGTCACAGAGTAAGTGATGGCATTTACGACAACAGGTTCACAATAACAAAACAGCGCAGGAAAAACAGCACACTGATGCTATTATCTGTGGCAGGTAGCAGTTAGGCATTTGAGTGGCTGGATGACCAAAAACATAGGCACAAGAAGAATTTTCCTATTTCCCAACATGAGAAAAAAAAAAGACTGTTCTTCTTTGGCTCCATGCTAATTCCTCTGCTATCAGTGATTAGCACCCGCTGGGGAGCTGCAGGGCAGAAAAGTCCGCTACTAGGCTCAGCATCTGTGGACAAGAGACTGCAGTCGCACTAGTTGGCTGGACGGAAGCGGTATTAGCTGAAGAGACACCTGAGGCCTCCTGAAAGAGCCACGTTTTACACACTCAGACCAGCTGGGAGACTGCCAGAGCCTTCTCAATACGCATACACTAACTCGCTCATTTACACGCTCTCCACCTCATGTATCTCGCTTTTTCTTTCGGAATCAGCACACACTTCTCCACCTGTGGCTCAGACACTCATGCCGGAGTGCAAGCAGAATGACGGACGGAGAGAGAGAGAGAGAGAGAGAGAGAGAGAGAGAGAGAGAGAGAGAGAGAGAGAGAGAGAGAGAGAGAGAGAGAGAGAGAGAGAGAGAGAGAGAGAGAGAGAGAGAGAGAGAGAGAGAGAGAGAGAGAGAGAGAGAGAGAGAGAGAGAGAGAGAGAGAGAGGTCTATAAGAGCCTGCATGTTCTGGAGTGGAGTAGTGCATGTAGGAGGACACTGCTGGTGTTTGATTGATGATGAAAGGATGAGAAAAGTAAGAGAGAGATAGAGAGTGGACACAAATAAGGGAGGGAGTACCTATAGGACACTTCAGAAATGAGGAAGAGTGATATATCTAAATAACTTGATCAAGTTTTCAAAGCTTGTGAATATTCATATTTATTATATATATATATATATATATATATATATATAGTCATAAAAACACAGAACAGATATAGGAAATATGTTGAGAGTGTGTGTGTTTTTTTTACTAAGAAATTTTTTTAGTATGCAATAATGTGGCATTAATTCATACATTTTCCCTTGGCTTAGACAATTATGTATCAGGGGTCACCACAGCGGAATGAACTGCCAATTATCCCAGCATATATTTTATGCAGCGCATGCTCTTCCAGCCACAACCTAGGACTGGGAGAGCAATAATATAAGAATATCTAGTTCAACAAACACTAATATTCAGTCACATACAGTGCTCAGCATATTCAGTATGAGTACACCCCTTACAAATCTCTCATTTAAATAAATATTTTATATAGGAAGCTTTACAATACTATATTTGTGCATGTACATTAGATTAGTCAGTACTGAAGCCAAATCTGGAGCTTATCTGACAAAATCACTTATGCTAACGGTCCAAAATTAGTAGACCCAAATTTGTCTGTTATAGATAAATATAAGAAAAGCTAAAAAGGTATAACATTTTGTTGAAATGTTGTCGTTTGTAATTTTGTTTTCCAATATTTAGAATTAATTTAAATGTATTATCTTTATCTTTCACATTTGATTGTAACACAATAATGTGCACAAAAAGTGAAAAGCGCTACACTAATAAACTTGACTTGAACTGAACTGGGTGGCAGAATGAAGTGTACTTGAACCCGAACAAAGCAGAAGCCTTCTTTAGTTCAAAAAGAGTTATGCTCAGAGAAGCATAGTATTACAATGGAGAGACTATTCAACACGGAGAATGAGACTAAACTGAAGAAAAAGTCTTTTTTCTGAGAATATAAACAGAGAAGCACATGAGTTAAGCAGAGAGCTGAAACTGTCCGACTCCAGTTTATCCACATGTATAAGCAAGTCAGCTGCCGACTGCCCAGACAGTGTGTAGTGCCCCCTGTTGAACAAAGACAGCCGTGGCATCTCAGCAAACCCACTGAGAAGAGTCTCACAAGGCTCAAAAAGAACCAGTTCGACTGTTATGAAACAAATTATGAAATCTAAATTAACCCAAAGAAAGGTTATTAAAGATCTGCTGCACAGACTTAATCAGCAAGATTTGTTAAACAAACGTGAAGGACAGCAACTCTTCAAGGAATTAAAAAAAAAGAGAGAAAATGATTTCAACTAAACCAAGCTGAATCAGACAAGCTTCAGTCTTTGTCCTTTAAAAAAAAAAAAACCCTGACTTCATCTCAATTGAGGTTAATGCTTCTAAACAGATCGAAATCTCTCTCACCATCGCACAAACTGTCAAAACATCTCCTAAAACTCTAACTTCATTTTTTAAAGCTTACCTCCAAAAGCCCTTGACTCAAATCAACGGATCTCAGTGGAATGGACTGTATTGAGCAAAACATCAAGCTACAGTGTTAAGATTTAAAAACGGCTCAAACTATTTCCATTTTTGAAACACAAGCAATGGATTTGTTGTAGTAGTTTTTTTGTTTGTTAGTTTGTTTTTTGTTTTATTTTTTTGCATTTGGGAAAATCATCAAGCCAGACACTTTCTGCTTCCCTTAGTTGACCTCTTTATTGCAGATGAAAGTGGATGTTATTTTTTTATTTGTTTTTATTTTACACAGTAATACTTTTCAACGTAATACTTAATTAAAAATAATCATATGTTTTTGGGTCTAAATACTGTACCAATTAGGCCTGCACGATATTGGAAACATGTACCATTGCAATATTTTGTTATTTGTTATATATATTGCGATATGACTACAATGTCACTAAATCACTTGAATCTCTCTATCTGAAAAGAACTGATCATTTTAGATCAATTGGGATGATTCTGTAGAAAAGTGCATCTGCATAAAATCTTAGAAACAACCTACAAACATAGATAACTACATTGAATTAAAAAAATACAATTGAAATGAAGTATTTGATCATTTTTAAGACAATTTTAACTGTACAATTTCTTATAGCTGAATTCTTTTAAAAGTCATTATACAGTCACAGGCCTCAAAAACACATGTAAATTTTGCATATCAGTCGGCACCAGTGGTGCGTCGACACATGCACTCCGGTGCTCACGGTGACCCAATTCAATTCCCGCCTTGTGGTCCTATGCCAATCCTTACCCTCTCTCTGCTCCCCAAACTTAATAATCTCTACTGTCCTATCAATTAAAGGTGAAAAACCCAGAAGAAATAATATAAAAAATAAAAAAATTTGCATATCATTGCATAACACTGCATATCCAGCGATGTGACTATTGTGAATGATCACATTGCAATATCAATGCTGAAACGATATATTGTGCAGACCTAGTACCAATAATATCAAAGATTAAGAATGACACAATAGACCATGTTCGGGTTATAAAGTTATTCTGGATAAATACCAAAACATTGGGCATTTAGTTAAATTTGATACCTACTGTTTGACACAATGAGTACGTTTACATGGACATCAGCAGTCGAATGATTTGCCTTAATCTTAACAAGACAATAATTATGATCAAGGTGTTTACAGGAGTTACTTTTTAAATGTTCCTTTTAGGATCCCGTTTTACATGTTATAGCACATAATTCAATTAACATCATTGCGTCTCCACACTATCCACATTTCCACCATAGTTTCATGTAATTTTGAGTGTTTTTGCAGTTTGGCACTTTCACTTTCATTCGGAACATTTCATGCATGTCCCCCGTGACAAACAAGTTATTGGATGCGAGTATGAACTGCTGGAAGAGTGTTGTTTTAATGGAATTTAATACCACAAGTCGTATGGGGAAAAATAACTAATAAATAATAGTTTACATGTCTGTACTGCACTTCAATAATGTGACTAAAATTGGCATTCTCCACGTCTTTCTCCTTTCTGTTTATTACGATTATGACTTTAGTCGGATTAAGGTAATCAAAAGTCACTGTTTACATGTTAGACTCTTAATCAGAGTATCGTCTTAATCATATTAAAATCAGATTATTAGTGTCCATGTAAATGAACTCAATGTAAAATGATCAGGTTGTAAAAACATAAATTTGTATGCATGTGTCTCTCTTTGGAGAAACTAGGTGCTCTCAAATAATTGTTGTGGTACCACAATATCACATCAACATAATGAATGCAAAATAAAATATCGACATTGTCAAAAATCCTGAACATATACATATATATATATATATATATATATATATATATATATATATATATATATATATATATATATATATATATATATTTGTTCAATAAATTTATCAATAAAGAAAAGAAAAGCACACATAAATAATTAACCTCAAAAAAAGTCTAAATTAGTACCTTTAAAGTACTTTAAAATTCTAAGACGCATTCTTTAGGGTCAAATAAAGTGCTTTGTTTTTAAGGGAACAAATGCAATGACAAGCTGACAGTGTAATCAGCATACAGTGCTTTAAGCCAGATGCTGATTGGTTTGTGCAGTGCTGCATGAAGTCAAATGTATCATATGATTACTATGCAATTTTCATGCCAACATAAAAATCAAAGCAATTCATTGAGTTGTACAACAATGCAAAATTATGTGAAGCAGACACAAACATGCACTGCCAGCATTAACATCACACAAGGCCACAGTTTCCTTCATCTGTACAAAAACCTTGCCGTAACACCTGCTGACATCTAAACTACTGACTGATATCAGTTCACCTTCTGAAGCCAGACATATGAGAGTCCCGGAAACACGATAACAGACAAATATTAATATTTGAAAAGTAAAAGTCTATATTTATTGGTTGATATTAGATGTCAGACTCTATTTTATGAGGCTCAATGAACCATGGAAAGCTATAGTGGAAAACTATACTGTGGGAGAGATTTTCTTGTAAACAAACAGGCAATTATAGACGATAATATGAACCATTATCAATACACAATGGTTTATTTCTTATCTCCATGAATAAATGACTAAAAGCCATTATTGTCATTATTATTTTAATATCATTTTATTGCTGTTATTAAAATTACTTAAAGATACATATAATGTTGGCCCTGAGTCAATTTATCATTTGATTTCAATTTATTTATATTGTTTAAAGGTGCAGTAGGTGATCTGCCAAAATGCTATCTGTTAGCATCTCTTTAACAAACACAAAACACTTTGCAGTCAAAAGCCACGCCTTCTGAAATCACGAACGCGCACCTTAAGGATCACAGAGACCCACTAGATCATGTCGTTCGCCAGTTAGAAAACTTTATAGTACTTTTTAATACTACAATTCTGATTTATATCCATCTAGTTTTCAGTTTTGTAACAAGCAAAGCTTGTCATAATCTGCAATATTTCATGCATGCAAGGATCGCTGGTCTCACTCTCTCACATGCTTTGTCCTAAAGCGACTACTGTATGCTTAGTACTTGGCCGGCGGGGTGCATGAATTACACTTATTATTAAGCTATACTGACATGTTATTTCGGACCGAATATTCAGGTTTTCATTGTTAAAAAATGAACCAACGTGATGTGAATATAAAACAAACTTTACCACAGTAAAGCAGGCTAGGCTATTTATGAAATTGAAAATAGTCATATCAAGCTTTCAGTGGCTGAACAACACTTCTGTGCATATAACCCATTTGTAAAACAACACAATCTACATAAGCTTAGTGTGACTAAAATAGTTTTAATAGTTGCAAAAGTAGTTCCAATAATAATTCAGGATTTTAAAAAGTTAATTCCACATTTGTTTTTAGCACTGTCACTCTCTCGTGTCCATGTAAACGCCGTGTGTTTGTGTACGCGCAAGCGGCAGATCTGCGTAAACTGGGTGCACAGATGTACAAATCTACATTTGTTGACAGACAGTTTGAGCTACTTAGCAGAATTATAGAAATTGTTGGCGCGACAAATTGTAATTGGATGGACATTTTTTAGTCTTACCCAGAATATTAATAATAAAAGTATTAATAGCATTACCCAGACTCCAGTGCCTAGACTGCAGCTCTGCACAAAAAGTTTGGCCAGAGGAGAAATGGTCAAGCCTAACTGAGCCTGGTTTCTCTCTAGGTTTTTTTTTTCCCTTCACTTTCGTCAATCGGTGAAATTTGTTCCTCCCCACTGCCGCCACTGGCTTGCTTGGTTGGGACTTGTGGAGCTGTGCAGCAATGGATTTGCTCTTCAGTGTTTGGACTTTCAGCAGTGAAATTTAAGCCACACTGAACTGAATTAAACTTCAACTCTGAAAACTGGACTGACACAGTTTCAATTTACTAGACATTCTATGTTAAGCTGCTTTGACACAATCTACATTATAAAAGTGCTATAAAAATAAACATTTTAAATTTAATATAAAAATACGTATAAATACATTTAGATCATTTATTTTTAAGACTTTCAACCAGCACAAACAAATGTTTCTGAAGAAAATCACCTAATACCGTGTTTCCCAACCCTGTTCCTGGAGGCACACCAACAGTACATATTTTGGATGTCTCCCTTATCTGACCTATTCATTTCAGGTTTTTGAGTCTCTTCTAATGTTCTGATGATTTGATTTAGGTGTGTTTGATAAGGGAGAGAATGAAAATGTGTACTGTTGGTGTGCCTTCAGGAACAGGGTTGGGAAACACTGACCTAATGCACCTTTAAATTTAGTCAGACCAAATTAAAAAAAAAAGTAGTTTCTGTGACCATTTGTTATGTATTCATACATATTTAGCATAATGTACCTCGCCAATACTATTACATACTAATACTATTACAGTTTTTTCTTGCTCAAAATTAGGTTGTATCTTAATAATACCATTTTTGCCACTTGTGGTCTTACAAAGTAAAGTAAAACATAATCTTATTTAAAAAGGCTAATATTAAATGTAAGTAAATAAATTAGCAGTGCATGAGCAACACTTGGGGTCTGTTGGTAGCCATGACTGCCTGCCTAATTTTGTCAAAAGGTGGAGGTGGTACAACATTTGATGGGAGTAATTGTCTTGTGATTGTCTATGAAGGAAAAACCCTGTATTAGAACCCTGCAGTCACTTATATTGGCTGACAGTAATTTAAATGTCAATGAATTACTGCCACAAAGTCCTATTTTTAACCCCTTCCCCTTTCACTGTACTACACAACCATAACAATTCAACACTGACAGCACCAGACTCCACATTATCATTTGTAAGTGTGTGTTTGTGTGTATTAAGTGCATGAGGAACGCACTGCAGGCTGCTCTTCTGCTGTATTGACTCAGCGTGAAACCTGATACGGACACAAAACTCATCCCAGTCAACATTGGGAGCCCGCTGCGTGTGACTACACACACTCACACACATTTCTCAAACAGCAGGAGGTGAGCACACGAGTGGCAACATATATTATAAACTCATTTTATGTGTGTGTGTCTCGTGAGCGCACAGAACCTGTTTGTAATCTAATCACATCTCTAATATCGTCATACATTACGTCGCGTTATTATGTTGACGCTCGCTCAAATAGCTGTGTATAAAAGCCTGTGCAAACATTATGGGAAGTGTGTAAATGCAGAACGGCTTGATTCCATACTGACAGTCACTACAAAGTGGCGTCTTCCACATCATTGAAGCCACCGTGCCGAATTTCCATCGCATATGTGGTATTATAACAGCGATGGGCTGTTCACATGGTAACAGATTGACAACGGGACATGCAGATGCTCTTACTTGTGTCTCTCTTCTGTCGGTTTAAAACAAGCTCGCAGGGACGTGTGCAGGGACTCGTTTCATCCGCCTTCAAAAGTGGTTTTTCTAAAGCTCACTCTTGTGAAAACTTTCAGCGAGTGACTGATAAACATCTCACCTGTGTTGACCTCCAGCATTCTCTTCTTCTTCATCTGCCGCTCTTTTTTCTCTCGTTCGGCTTTTTCTTTGGCTATCCTTGCTTTCCTCTGTTTCTCCTCTGCCTCTTTTCTCCTTATGTTCTCCTTCATTGCTTGCTGAAAAAACAAAAAAAAAGAAAAGACAAAGATAAAGCAGAGCATTGAGGAAGCAGGTAAAGTCTGATGGGAATAGATAAAACTGATAGTTACAAACAAATGTTTGGTAGTTCTTTAGGTGTTTTCTTTTTTAGGGGTGTAATGGTATGTAATTCATTTGTAACAGTATGTAACGTAACGGATGTAATTCATCCCGATTTGTTCAGTTCTTGTTCTCCCATGACTAATACAGTCAGTCCAGATGTGCAGTCAATGCAAGGCAAAATAAACACCAAAGCAGTGCAACAAACAAAAGGAACACGGTCTTTAGTATAGGGTTAGGCTTAACCTAATCCTAAAAGTCTTCTAATTTTAAGTTTTGTTTTTCATTATTCATTTTATTTTGCACTTTATGTGTTGTGAAAAAGTAATTCTGACTTTTCAAAATAAACAGAAAAAGCAAGCATTGTGGATTTGTTGCTTATTCCTGTAGTAACAAACCCATATTGACTCATGACCTCAAAAACCGAGGTGCGTGCCGAACCGTGATTTTTTTTGCACCATTACACCCCTTATATATAAGCACATATCGCAAACACGTTAAGGGCGTGTTTGCATCTACTTTTGATGTTTTAAAGACGGAACTGATGTTCTGCGCCCAGGCGCATGGTCTAACAGGGCTGTGCTTATTCTCTTATTGAGTTATGGGTGTGTTTTGAGCATAACATGCATTAAGCCAGTTTCTTATCTCCCATTCCCTTTGAGAGTCAGTTGCGTCGCACCATGGTGCATTTGCTATTTACATGGCGGACTTTGTATTTGGAAAAATGCTTTACTAGCGAGAAAACAGTTAAACAGACCATCTGCAGTGCGAGGACAAAGAAAGAGCCTCCTCCATTCTGCCTCTTTACTTTCTCTTTACTTTACTCTTTTACTTTCATGGATAAAGAACAGTGTTGTGCTCACTCCACTAAAGACATTCATTAGCCTACATAACTAATTTCATTTGTTAAGAGCAAATATTTGTTTCAAAATTCAAAATTTAGTTCTAACTTCAAGCACTTATATCCAAACACACGTCCTGTTCTTTTGCCCCATTTGGTGGTGCATACGTCTCCAAAACTTGACTGGTGGATAAATCTAAACTAGTTTTTATTAAAACAAATCTAAATACACATATAATAAATAATACTACTAATAATAACATGATACAAAAGCAAACTGTCATGAAAAAAAAAAACTGAGGTGAAGAAGGCATGGATGTAGTGGTTTTTATATTTATGTAGAAAATAATATTTTTTTTGTAAAATTTTATTCCTTTAATTAATATGTAAATATATTTGTGTATAGCTACACATCTTACGTCTTATTGCGCTGGGTGTATGATAAAGCCCAGAGTTAGCCAGAGGTATGAATAATTACGGGCTTGACTGTATGTTTTCATATAAATTCAATAACTGAACGAGTTGATAAATTCCATGAAAACAATTATAAAAAAATGACATTACAACAACCAAAATACCATAAAAAATCTAATCTAAAGTAATTAACACTTTTACTCAGCAAGAATTAATTAAACTGATCAATTAAACTTAGAGAAAAAAGTTCTATCGCATGATGTGTACCGAACTGTGACTTTTGTTTACCATTACACCTCTAAAATATAAACAGCTGTAATAGTCAATAATGGATTCTTTTAATTTATTATTAAGAAGAGTATGAATAATTTTGAAAATGCAAATTTTTGCTCAAAAGTATATAAAAGCTGAGACATCATATTATCTTTTGGGAGAAGATGGTGTCATTTTCAATTAAAAAAAAAAAAAAAAAAAAAAAATATATATATATATATATATATATATATATATATATATATATATATATATATATATATATAAATAAGATTTAAAAAAAAATTGCAGGTTGAATAAAAGTAACTTTAAGTCAGAATTTGCCAGAGTTATAAATAATTTCAGGCTTGGCTGTATGTCTATATATTAATTCAATAAATGAAGCCATTATTAAAATGACATAACAAGAACCTACAAAATATCATACGGGGAAAAAAAATCTTAAGGTGGAAGATTACATTTATCTGAATTAAAAGTAATTAACACTTTTATTTAGCTAGGATTAATTAAACTGATCAAAGCTTTAACTTAGAACATTTTCACATGAATAAACTCATATATTTTATACATCCTACAGTAGTTATTTTGACCCGAAGAGATTTCAGAACATAGAAATCTGAAATACTTGCACATAGAAAAGCATTACAGGTTTGACAGTTTTATTCAAGGAGTCACTTGTGTCCATTAAACTGAATTACCTTTTTAAAATGTTCACTCTCTTGACCTACAAGCTATTCCAAGGAGTGGAATTTACCAAGCTAATGCTTCAGTAAACAGTCGATGAACAGACATTTGAATGCTTTTTTAAAAAAACAAGCTGCATCAGTACAAATGTTCATGTACAAAACTACTCACCCCTAAATGTCTCTATTTGGCGGAGCATCCCTTACCCTTTATAACCTCCAATAAACGCTTCTGGCAAGTGTTCAGAGGATGCTGACACCTCTCTATTGGACTTTTAGCCCACTGCTCATGTGAAAAGCTTCCAGCTCACTGGCATTTTGTGCTTTCTGTGCTGCCACTGCTTGTTTCAAATCCCATCAAAGATTTTCAATGGGATTTAAATCCGGAGGCAGAGATGGCCACTCAAGGACATTCTGAGATCCGTCCCTGAACCAAGTGCTGGTAGACTTGGATATATGCTTGGGATCATTGTCTTGTTGGAAAGTCTAATGATAACCAAGCTTCAATTTACACGCTGAAGGCTCTTCGCCAAAAGGGCCTGATACTTATACTGAGAATCCAAGAAGCCTGTCACATGGTCAAGACTGCCACTTCCTGCAGCAACAAAACAACTGACTGATCCATCTCAAATGAATAACGCTTAAGCTGGATGAATCCATATCAAACAGCTTCAACATTATAAACACTGCTGTTTTATAACCCCATCTTTTTCCGAAAGGCCATATTAGTTACCCTACTGGTATTAAAGTTGCAGTATGCAAGTTTAACAACCAGTGATTTAACTAGGTATTGCACGCCTAGTTCAAAACACATGCAAGCGCAGGTTGCCAGATTGTCGACATCAACAGAAGTAAGCCTAACCATCAAGCCTAACGGCTGATTTAAGGCTTATTTAAACTGTTCTAAATCAAAGCAATGACACGCGCTAGAAGGAATATTTTCTATATTAAATGGAGTTTTTTTTTTTTCCAACCAACACCTTAAATTTATATTTTAGAAACAGCTTCTATTTCTTGCAGCTGAACAACAGAAAACTGACAATGATCACTTCATGTAGACCCTTATGTGCTTTATTCAGTGTTAAATGCTAACAATGTGAGTTTAAATGCCATTTTACATGACATTTATAGGCATACTACTGAAAGCAGCAGCAGATGGTTCACCTCAGATCTTGAAAATAAAATAAACCATTTGAAATTG
The DNA here is from genome assembly GCF_903798145.1 of Danio aesculapii. NCBI lineage: Eukaryota > Metazoa > Chordata > Actinopteri > Cypriniformes > Danionidae > Danio > Danio aesculapii. Next base: position 32,365,214 of record NC_079445.1, on the reverse strand, counting down.
AACTTTAGAACTGTGACTCAGCAGTGATTCAGCATGTACATTTAATTTTGTTAAAAGTTTAATATGTATTAACTCGATTATAAACCTTACCATTTCGATGAGGTGCAGTAAGTGCACTATTCTGTGCTTCAGAATGGCTGTATTTAAATTTCAGACGTGTTTCGTCTGGTGCAAACAGATAAATTGCTTATTACTCACGTAGCATGTTGTTATGACACAAGGTTACAATGTAAACTGCTCACCTAATGCTAACGTTCGTAATATTTAGATTATTTTTTAGTTAATAACCACCTCATGTGGAACTCCAAATCTGCATCTCATTTAAGAGTCTGTTACTGTCCACCAGAGGTCGCATATCAGTCACAGACGCATGCTTTGAGAGCCTTTCTGACTGAATGAATGAAATACCCAGTTTTCTACCAAGGCAACCTGGGGTGCTGAAATAAAATTGTTAAACTTGCAGTGGGTGAGTTAAAAGAATCAAAACAAAGACATACGTTCTGGCACGTAACGCACATTTTTAAAGCAGAATATCTGATTTTAGCATTGTTTTTCAGATAAACAAGTATGTGCACTTCGCATGTGTCTTAAATATCTGCAAAAATAAGGTATTTTTATGCTTTAGAAGAGTCAAAAACTTACATACAGCACCTTTAAAGGAATCAATATTCTTACAATGAAGTCCTTTTTCATTCATCGTTCAGATGTAAAAATTATTTTGAAAAAAATAAACAACCCCCATACGCAGAACTGGAATTAAGATGAAAATGTAAACGTACATCATATCAATACAATAAACATTCCTCAAAAATGACAGCATTGGAAAAACAGCAGCTGGTAAAGCATTTGATTACAGTGACGGGAAACATTATTTTGTAATCTTACATTTTTACAAGTGATAAAAAAAGGAAAGTTGAGCTCACATACAGTAGGGCTGCATGAAAAAATCTAACATTGCAATATTTCTTTTATTATTCTGCGATCTATACTGCGATATTAATACAATTTCACTAAACAAATTAAATAACCATTTGAAAAGAATTGATAATTTTAGATTGATTGGGATGATTTTGTATAGGAGTGCATAAAAATAATAAACAATCTACAAGCATTAAATAAAGATATAGATACAAATAAAATAAACAGTACTTTATTGTTTTCTAAGGAGTCAAAATGTATTCAAGTATAAAGTAATTGAACAATCAAATGTAAAATAATACCACATGGTCTTTGTTTTATAAACAATTCTATAAAATGAATCGTTATTAATTTGTCAAGTTTGTTAAGTTACAATGGGTGCAATGTCATAGGCCTCAATGCTTTTAAAACCCTCACACAGTTACAGGTCTCAAAAAACACTTGCAAAATGATCAATTTAATCCAGACTTAACATTGCATTAACTCACGCTGTATCACTGTATATGGGAATGTAAAGAAATACAGAACTTCTGGAAAGGTGTGAAAGAAATGATAGAAAAGATTATTGCAGTTAATATACTGATGTCTCCTTTAATATTTATTTCATTTATATCCCATGGAGATCAAGTTAGAAAAGAAGGAGCATCTATTTATGTGTATCCTGCAAGCGAAACGGCTTATTTCTTTAAATTGGAAAAGTATATGTGCACCAAATATAGGCCGTTGGCTGAAAGAGATGGTAACAAACATGTTAATGGAAAAAAATAAGTTGTATATTAAAAAATAAATACATAATTTTTGGAGCTGGTGGTGAAGCTAGAAGATTAGTAAAAGAGGTGATATTGTATTATGAGGTAAAATACTGAGAAGCCTTTTGTTTTATTAGTTCATTTGTTTGCTTGTTGGTTTATGTTATCTGGTACATGGAAATGTGTATGTACATGTTAAAATATAATAAAAAGGAATTGAAAAAAAACAAAAAACAAAACAAAACATTGTGTATTCTCGCTATGTGACTATTAGGAAATGCTCACATTGTGATATCGATGCTAAAAACAATATATTGTGCAGCACCAGCTCCCATGATGGGCAACAATGCAACAACTGTCATTCATAAGTAAGATGGACAAACCGGAAAAAAACTGTACTAAGTAGAGTAAATTGTAGCAGAGTGAAAGAGTCCTCTCATTAACTAAGCCACTTTATCCCCAGGTTTCTCTTTTTTTTTTTATACCAATGCTCTCAACACTTCAGACGTTTTCAAGAAAATCTGGGTGGCAAGAGCAGAGCCAAATTTCTCCTCCTTGCTCGCTTTCTTTTCTTTTTGGACCATTAGTGGTTGAAGAGGGTTGTTAGAAATCTATAACTCCTCTTTTGGTTTGATGAGGGCTACTTTTCTAGGTGTAAGAACACTCGGGCAATCAGAACAAGCTATCAGAAAGAAACATCATTAGAGCAGTCACCTTGTCCTAACACTTCATATGCCTCTTTCTTCAGCCCTCTTTTTTCTCTCCAGCCTTAAAAGCCTTCTCCAGATAATGGATGTATTTGTAAGTGTGCGGAACAGAGCCAGTGGCACACCTCACACAAAGGTAAGGTGTAAGAGGCAAAAGACGAACAGGTTTAATGAGAAAAGGCAGAAAGAAGGAGTGGGAGAGAAAGAGTTCAACACAAATGAAGAAGTAAAAGCGATGGAGAAAAAAACTGAATTCATAATTCCATCATTTGCATAAGGGTTTGAGTGCCACATTTCTAGATACTAAAGAAGTTAAATGTATTTAGAGAAGTAATGCATACATCTTGAAACTTTTATTACACTTGTGTAAATGGAAATATATTACTGGAAAAATGTAGACCTTTTTGTACTATGCCAGCAGGCAAGGGATGTCGTTGGATGTTGCATTTTGTTTGGAAAAGAAAATCGGGTTGACGTCAGAACTCATTGTCAATGTTGGACAGATGTTGCTGTTTGGTTACTTTACAACGCAACCTCAAAACAACAAAATTTCAATGTATAATCATGTTAAAGATTGACATTGTGTGGACGTTACCAATATGACGTCTATCAGACATAGGATTTTGGTTGCCATACCTGACGAATAAATGTCAGTATTTAACGTCAATATGACATTAGTTTAAGATGTTGGCTGGACGTTGGATTTTGGTCACTTTCCAACACAACCTAAATCAACCATATATCCAACGTCGGAAAGACTTTGCATTTTGGTTACTTTACAACACAATCTAAAAACTAAAAAATTTCAATGTCTAATGATGTAACAGCTTGACGTTGTGTGGACGCTACCAATATGATGTCTATCAGACGTTGGATTTTGGTTGCCATACCTGACGAATAAATGTCAGTATTTGATGTCAGTATGACAGTAATTTAAGATGGTGGCTCGACTTTGGTCACTTTCCAACACAACCTAAAATCAACAAAATATCAACGTTATTTCACATCGTTAATGGACATCAAAATAACATTGTCCTTAAATGCTGGCAATCTTAATCTAACCTAATATTAATGTCTTCAGATGTTGTGTGTCTATTGGGATAAGACATGCAAATAAGGCATGATAAAAACACATTTATTGAAAACATTTCCTCACTTCACTTTTTAATCATTTACATTTTTTTTAAGTTACCTTGGTAAATCTGAATGTTACCTTAGCTCATGACAACATAGTATACCAAAAACTATACTGTAGCAAACTTAGTCTGTACCAGAAATTACTATTCCCTACATTAATCCGCAAATATAGCCTACACAATGGAGTGAATGAAACAAGTGAGTGAATTTGAGCACTCAATGCACTGTAAGGGATGGCATTTTGTTTGTGCTTTGCAGGTTGTTAAATCCCTCAGATTAGATTTTCATCTTCTTGGTCAGACTGTGTGATTGTTATTTAACACTTTGCAAACTGTGTATTAGTAATAAAACAAAGTGCTTTGATTTCTGTCATGTACACTGAAAAAATTATTCAAAGATGATTCCTTGGATTTACTAATTGTTTTTAAGTTAAGTTAGTTGTAAACAATTTAATTTAAACAAACAAGTTAAACATTAAATTTAATTTGTTTAAATTCAACATTTGACCAATTTTGCAGATATAATTTTTTTCCAGTGTATAAAAACATTAGATTAACAATTAAACAATTTATTTAGAAACTTACACCGATACAATTCATCTGTGAACGCCATCTTGTGGTCAGATGTAGAAATTAAAAGCTCACAGTGCATTATAGCTAATCTCTAGCATTCTGTTTTCTAGTATTGTCTGTTGAATGGACAACAGTTGTACACTCGTTATTGCAGTGCATTGTGGAATTGATTGAGTGCACTTCAGATCGTCCACTATAGTTCTGGTCACAATTACAAATGGCTGCTTCCTCTAATAATGCACTATACTCACCGGATTTGATTAGGACACATGTTCACCTGCCCATTAACACAAATATATAATCAACCTATCACTTGGCAGCAACTCATTGTATTTAGACATGCAGAAATTATTAAAACCAAGATCCAAGAGAATCAGAATAGGGAAGATTATTTAAGTGACAGAGTGTGGCATGTTTATAGCGTTTTGTCTGGAGGGGGGGGGGGGGGGGGGGGGGTTCAATAAACAGCCATTCTCCTTGTAAAAATACTTTTTTTGGTGCCAGAGGTCAGAGGAGAACGGCCAGACTGGTTTGAGCTAATAGAAAGGCAACAGTAACTCAAATAACCTGCTACTGAGGGAGAAAACATGTGATGATATTTTCTTAGCACACTTTAGGCCCCTTAGTAGCAATTCAACATAGTTTAAACTCTACAGCCAACCTGAGTATTGTTCCTAACCATGTCCATCCCTTTATGACTACAGTGTACCCACAATGTAATGGCTACTTCTAGCAGGGTAACACACCATGTCACAAATCTCAAACTGCCTTCTTGAACATGGCATTGAGTGTGTTACAACTAAACTGCCTTTACAGTCACAGATTTCAATCCAACAGAGCATCTTTAGGATGTGTTGGAATTGACATCAGGTAAAACATCTGCAGTATAAAATGCTTTCTTCGCCTTTATAAACCTATGCCATAGAAATCAAGGTAGTCATGAAGACAAAAGGTGGTCCCGACCTACTAAATGATAAAGTGGCTGGTGGGCATCTATTCAAACTTCATATCTAATATCTGTACAGTGGAAAACTGTCTACACCTTCTCTAATAGGGGAGCTCCTCATGAATGGCTAAGGCAGAGAGCGCTGTCTATTTTCTGCACAGCTCACAGATCTCCAACATATCCATAGTTGCAGCAGTGGTCCCCTAAATGAGCAGGAAATATGGCTATTGACGGCAGGCCAGGACGGAGTATAAGTCACATGATAACGAGGCTTATTCCCCATTGCGTGCAGCGGATTACGGCCACAGTCTGCGATCACAGTAAATCCTGACGAGGGGAAGAGGATAGCGAGATGGAAGGTAGGCTAAATCAGCTTTCCTCTCCATGGCCCTGTGACTATGCGCACACACCGAGCACTTTAAACACTTTCATTAGAATTAGGAGAGAATGAAAAGCAGCGGTGCGTGACCTCACGCTCGGCAGCACGGACATCAATATCAACACTAATACAGGAGGGGGATTCATAATGATCGTGCCCTTCCTTCAACACTTCTAGACTTCTAATACACTGCGTGTGACTTAGTTGCTACATATATTGGCTAAATTCAAATTTCTGCACATTTCAAAACATTTCGCTGGAAGGTATTGACTTTTTTTGTGCCACCTGAGTGTCCAATTTGTTATAGTGAAGTGAATCTTCACTGAGAGAGCAAACAGTTAGAAAATTCACATTTGTGATTCAAGTTTCTTTCAGTAACCAGCTCAATACAATTGCTTTGCAATGTTCATTTTCAGGGTGAAGTCATCATATGCTATTTTTTTTTTAAACTAACTTTTGGAATAGGACTGCATTTCAGCATCGATATTGCAATGTGATCATTCGCAATAGTCACATCCCAGGATATGCAATGTTTGTATTATAATTTATCATTTGCAAGTGTTTTTGAGGCCTGTGATTGTATAATAATTGTAAAAGCATTCAGAAATAAGAAATTTTACCATATGTAACTTTAATCACAATTAATTTGATTGAATTATGTTTATTTTTATTATTTAATTACTGTACCTGAATGCTATTCTATTTGGAAAATGATAAAACACTGGTTATTTCAACTGTATCTTTTTCTTTATTGTATTTATAGATTGCTATAATAGAGATGCACTTCCTTGGCAGAAACATCCCAATCCCAACATTATAAAATCTTTCCTAATTGAGATATTAAGCGATCTGGTGAAATTGTATTCATACTACAATATATATTTCAGTGCTTCAGATTTTCGTGCTTGTATAACAAGGATTCCCAGTATTAGCCAAATGTCAAATTACTTCACTTTTACCTGACTTTTACTGAAAAATAAATAAATTAAATAAATAAAGAAAGAATTGCCATGGCCTACGATAAACAGAAAAGCAAGGCAATGTTGTGCATTGAAAATATATTAACATTGTTTGAGCTTGAACATTATTTCTTATGAATTTAACAGCCATGACAGCAATAATTGATCATTTGTGTCAGATTTGAGAAATTAAAAGAAACAACAGCAAAGCTCTTGAAATGTACAGGTTCCTGGCATGTTTGCTTTAGGTTTGGTGACTCCATGTGACTTAAAGGGAAACTACGATGAAAATCAACTTTTGTAAGCTGTTTGAACAGAACTGTGTGTAGGTATAGGGTGTCCACAATCTTGTTGGAGTTATATAAGCCCCACAAGTCTCTTTTTTTATTATTTATTGAAGTTAAAATAGGACCCAAATCCCAGTGATTTTGAGGCCCACTGCAACGTGACGTACTGTAGGAGTGCAGTTTTCCCCACCCACCAAACTGACAGACGCCATGTTTCTATATTAACACATGAGTTTCACATGTCCACAGAACACTTTTTTTGCAAATAAACTGGGATAAAAAATTAGTTACAACTCTCTGTGGCTTTTATAGGTTTTATAAGTTTAAAATGTTTTTTTTTTTTTTTTTTTTAACAGAGCATGTTTATAATAAAGACAGTAATTCTTGTAAAACTATGTAATTCTTAACTGCTATAATTACGGTGTGTGTATAAAAGTTTGTGTGTACTGCAAACAGTGTTTGTGTGTGATTCATCATTTCAGAAAGGCTTGAATAAAATCCACCACAAATACATCAAATAAACTTACTTGGCATTTCTGACTAATGAGCGGTATTTCAGCTTCATCTGTCTTTATAACTGCTGTTTATCTGTTGCAATGCATGATGAGAAGCAGATACGTGGGAAAGGTAGGCAGGGAGAAGCAGCTCATTTGGATTTAAAGCCACAGGCTACAAAAACAGCTACAATGCATTCAGACACCAAAATGGACAAACTCTGGAGGCTATTATAAATTATCTGACGGGTATATTTTTCTGAAGGCTTATTTTACATCTTGTAAAAGGGGTAAAATATGTGCCCTTTAAGTGACTGCCAGTGAATAAGTTTAATAGGAAATGACACTGAAAACCATAGCACTAAGCAAAACATCAGAAACAATTTAATAAAAATACATGATAAAGTATAGAAAAAAAAAATTGTATTACATGTAAATTGAAATTAAAAGTGACAAGCAAAGGTTCGTGATATTCCACGACCAAAAAATATGAAATTCCCTTATTTTTGATGCCTGAACTTTAAAATTTCAATTCCATAACCCAGGGAAACCCCGATTTAAATATAAAATTGCCATTTCTTTATAATTTCCATAGTTTGAGGAGGAAAAAGAGCTGTGCCTAGTGTAAAGAGCACTGCTGAGGAAAGGTTAAAGTTAGTGCTACATTATGTTAACTGCATTATAGTTGCTTCATAACAAATATGTCATTAATCGTCCATCCTTTTTTGTAAGCAAATTCTTAATAATTATCATACAAAAAAAATTGTAACAATAACATATTAAATACAAATAAATAAAAGTATGTAAACGCATGATCAGTGAAGAGGGTCCACTACTTTCTAAACAAAGTGGTGTTGCCCTGAACCAGGCTCTCAGCAGCCTGTTATAATGGGATATGGCGGAATTGCACAGATGCCATTTGATCAATACAGAAGCTCTACACAGATGGAGGTCTTACCTAACCTGCTTGGTTTGAGACCGGTAGCTTCATCTCAACAGCATGTGACAGATAAGTCAATGCAACCTCTGGCACAGTGGCCACCACACTCAGGTAACGCATCGATAGCAGTTTAGAGCGTGCTTGTCAACAGACGCAACCATTAAGTCGACAGCGCCGCGATGTACGACAGCTCAGTCGTGAGTCAGCTTTCGGGAGCAGATGCTGAACGCTGAGTGAACTAGTTATTAGATGTCAATAACAGCTCAGAGGGAAAAATGCACAGAAGGCTGAGGATGTTCCATTATGCCTATTCAGCAGCATAATAGAAAATAATAACATAAGAGCTGGTCTAATCCTTGGCTGAACACCATGATAGAAGCCTTACCTTCAAGAACAGGCTCTTAGAAAAACACACACACAACTGCACAAGAGAATGAACGTATGTTTTCACTCCTGAAGAGATTATTATATGTATTTAGCCACTTCATTATCACAGCTATGCAGAAGGTCACTTTGTTAAAGCATAAAAAAAAAGTTTTCGGTTTTCTAAAGAAAGCTCTGCGCAGTAGTCCAAATGTAGGTTATATCTTGACACACAGTTCACAATCCCAGGATTTAATAGTGGTTTCAATGGTCTAAGAGGCCATATAGGATATACGTTCACTCTATTGTGCTCATATTGATTATTTTGAACACAGAACATTACAGTACAAGGTAAATCTCACAATGCTGAATAAATAGGCATAAGTTCAGTCTGAATCAATAGCAATGGCTGTAACCCACGCACAACACTGATTTATTCAAACAAATGTGAATCAAAACCTCTACCCCAGTCATTTTAATCTCACACCGCGTATAAAGCTGCCTCTGGCTGCGAAAGCATCAGAGATACAGGGGCATGACCCAGCTTCTGTGACTGAGCATGTCTGATGCCACCAAGTCAAAGACTACAGAATACACAAGACATGTCACTGGTATAGTTTTGAATAGGGAAAAGTTTAACGGTCAATATGGTGAATGAAGCCCTGGCTACTAGTACAGGAGCCAATCATTGATCGTTATACTGACATTTCTCTGGGGGAAAGCTCAGAACAGATGTGTGCTTTTACAACAGTTGGGTGGAAAAAAAACGAATTGGAATCTCAGCGAATACTTGCTTCACAGACATGAGAAATGTATCCAAATAAAACTTGAAATCTGTGCATTTAAATGAACCAAGTGCACTTGAAAACATATGTTTTTGGGTTTTGTAATCTGTATGAAACAAACGCGTGGTACAGTTCGTCAGCCACATCACATAACAGCAATTACTTAAATGCTCACAAACATGTAAACAAAGAGTCGCTGCCATTTCTGGAGGAGATTCGCCATCAAGACCATGTTGTAAATCACTTCAGAAGACCAGCGTGATCAGACGATGATTATCCAGAGGGATGATAATGTGTAGAATGGCGATAAATGAGGTTGGTGTCATGATCTCGTTCGTTTCGAGTGCACATGCGCATTAGCTTAGGCAACCTGAAAATAAGCTGATTTTGTTTGATTCGGACGTTTAGACAGTTGTTGATTATTTTTATTGGTGGTTCCAAATATCTAATGTAATTCAAAATGTCCCTTTGTGAGTCGCTCTTGTTAGGAGATTGCCAGGGTTATTGTAGCTACTAAATCATATTGACAGGAGCAGAAATGAACTGATTCAGATTCGAACTGAAGCGTCAAAAAATATACAATAGGCTACCATAAAAGGTGTGAAACCTTAAAGAAAAAAAACTTTTGCAACCTTAAAGGGCTCCACAGACTATTCAAATAAAATGGTCTATTGTTGCACAAGCATGTGAGCATTTTAGTGATGTTTCCACATGCAATATTATGTATTGTAGATTGACCATTAATGACGACACCACTGTTTACAAACTACAGTGGGCACCGGCAGTATTTTGGAGCCATAGTATCACGATTAGGCATGTGCCGGTATCACATTTTCATGCTGCGATTAATTGATTGAGCTTTTATCACGGTATACGGTATTATCACGATATTGTAATTTTACTAGAGAAACTTCAGTTTCGTCAACTTAGTAACTTTAATAACTTTTTAATTAACTAAAAGTACTTCAAACATTTAAATACAAATAAATATAAATAAAACAATACACAATATAAAAGTAAACTTGAGCAATTATATCAAAGTGAATGTGCAAATGGAAACCGTCTTCAATTAGCAATCGTGGAATGAACTGCCAACTATTCCAGCATGTTTTATGCAGCAGATGCCTTTCCAGCCACAACCCAATATTGGAAATCACCCATACACACTCATTCACACACACTCATACACTACAGTCAATTTAGCTTATTCAATACACTATTCACTCAGCCTATATTCAATAATAAACATAACAAAAACTGACTGCTAATGCATGGGTAAATCTTCAAAGGGAACAGTGTTACATTTTAACCTTTCACCTCATCCTGCTTGCTGTTTCACAATCTAAACAATGAAAACATAATATAAGTCAAATTGGTTTCATTTTGATATTTGATTTACACTGTCTCTTTTGCAGAATATCAGTTTTAATAACCAATAATGGCCATTATAACAGTATAAAGTACATTAAATTTAAACGATAAAGGTAAGCAATCAGTCAATGTGCAGAATCAGTGTATGTGGTTACATAAATTAATATATTAGCTTATCTTTGCACTCAGCCAAAACAGTTAACTGAGAACAAGTGATTCAAAAGACATAAGAATTGTTAGATAGAGACAACAAGATGAATTCAATATCACGTTTAACAACTATAGTGAGATGAGATCATCCAGCAGATGAACTGTCTGACATGGACTAAACTCTCACCTGGGGTTTATGCTTACCCGCTGAACTAGTGGCTGCAGCTCTGGGCAGAGAGTGTGTGGTCACGTGATTTGCGTTTTTAGCCGTGTACTAGAATGAACAGAGAACTTTTCAGAATCGCTAAATGAAACGCCGGTGTATTTCCCGCGATTTCTCTGCGCCTCCCTTGCGTTTCTTCTCTCTGACTCTCGACTATTTTGACAAATACACACAGACGACGCACGCTCACACGGAGTCCAAAATAGGAGTTTGTGATTGGGCCAGCCAAATGTCAATACCGAAAAGAGCCAATGGGCTGCGGAGTGTCTCATGGACCGGCCCGGTCTGTCGGTCCGGGAAAAAAAGCATCTACTTTCAGAGAGTCACAGATCACAGCAGCGTCAATCAATAAGGCAGAAAAAAACGATAGGCTGCTAAGCCTTTTATGGGCCGATCAAATCATAAGACGATGATCAGCCCGGCCCAAAAAGTACGTCGGCCCACCGGAAAAGTGCCCAGTCTGCCAGATGGCAAGTCCGCCCCTGCGTGTGAGGATTATAGCGCGGTGGCAGCGGCGCCGCGCACACAGGGCTTCTACATGTGGGGATTGTTTACATCAGAGTGCGCATCAGTTCTGCGCAGCATATACGCAGTGTTTCTTCAAGCGGTTGATGGAAAATAAGCTAAGGCGCGTTCTAAGAATATAAATTCGGATCTATTATTTTTCACGGTATTTTGAAGTGCCCACGATAACAATATCGTGCATATTCATTACCGTGATTTATCGCATTACCGAATACCGGCACAAGCCTAATCACGATACTACCATAGTACCGGTAAACCGTTCAACCCTACCATGTATGGATGGGGGGTGGGTTGTATTATTATTATTTTTCTTTTCCTTATTGTTAAAAAAATGTCCTGATACTCTTTGTATTCTTACACTCTACATATTGTTATGCATATTTTCAATAAACATACTTATTAAAAAAAGAGCCACATGTGGCTTGTGAGCTATAAGTTCCCTACCACTGCTCTAAACCTTTATCACTTTCTGTATTCAGTGGAATGAAAAAAAAAAAGATTTCAGGAAACAAAACTTAGAAGATCCACAAAAGACATAAAGGAGTTACAATGAGAAAGAAGAGGTACTTCTCAGAATTCATTAAAAATATACATTTAGAAATTGAAAAGTTGGACATCCTGGTACTTTTCATGGGGTTTGTGAGAAAGTAAAAATGTAGTTTAGTGAAAGGATCATTCTTCTAAGGGACAACTTTTTCAATGAACTGTCAGATCCAATTCACAAAACTGAATCATTTGTTTGATTGGTTGAGATAAGAAATATAGTTCCTAATTTCCATTAAATGATTAAGTAATCTTCAGTGGTTACCAGCTCATTGGAGGGAAAGATTATTTACGAATAATGAACAAAAATTAGTTTAAATCTCACAGAAAAAAAGCTACTTTTATTTTCAGTGAAAGAAATGACTGCAGTCATAATATAGTAGTAGTAGGAGGAGTATGAGGGTAGGTAAATGACTGAATTTAATTTTTTTTAACTTTTAAATCACTACGGACCACTGTTTCATCTAAAAATCTTCTTTAATGTCCTACTGAAACAAAAAAAAATGTCACTACATCTTGGATGGCCTAAGGATGAGAAATTTAACAGCAGATTTTTGAGTGAGCCATCCCTTTAATGACTTTTAAATATTTAACAGTATGGCGCTGACTAGTACATTCTTACAAATGCACATACACGTTCAAGGTAAAGGAGAGTTTAGTAAAGGAGAGAAAGAGAAATGTGAGAGGATGGGGGTTATCCACACAGTTTTTGCTGTTAGCCATAGTCAGCATCATTGTATGTGTGTGTAAATGACTGATGAGGGGTTAAGGGGAAAATCCCACACACAGCTGAGGTGAGGAAACACCTCAGAATACACTATCCATCTCTCTGCACCTCGCACACCATTACAAAGTGTTACTGACAAACCTTAACTGCTGGGCTTCGCTCTCTCTGGACATGTTGTACAATACTAGCCATCAGCCTTTATGCAATATACCTCTTTACCACAGCCAAGGATAGACTACATGTTTCCACTGGAGTCACTTTTTAAATATCTTTTTTAACCCCTTTTCCATATTAAAAAATAAAAAATAAAAAGCTGACAGCAAATCACAATCCACCAGGCTTTAAAGAACTATAAGTGATAGTTCACCAAAACTAAAATTCTATCCTCATTTATTCACATTCTACTTCTTCCAAGCCTGTTTAAGCTTCTTTCTTCCGTTAAATACAAATGAAGATACAGGGGCTGATTTAGTGATTTTGGGGCCCTAAGCAATTTCAGCCAAAGGTTCCAAGTCCTGAAATGCACCCTTAATTTAATATTTACTTATATTCCTGTTTTTTTTATATCACTCAATTTTCCATTCGACATTTATATTTAACACGGTCTCTACATATTAAAGGATAAGTTTTCTTAAAATGAATTTACAACTAAATATAAAACATATATTTTTAAAATAAATTTTACTGTTGGACTGCTCCATGATGGAAATTTTATTTTATAATAATAAAATTATATATATTAATACATAACATTACATTATTATAATAACATTATATTTGATTGTATATTAAATAATATTTAATTACATTAAAATTGTATTGTTTAACTCTTGCCATTCAAAATATGGTAGAAAACGATGTTATATATAGTTTATAGGTATAATTTATACTTCTGGATATTTATTGGGGGCCCCCAGATTTTCTGGAGCCCTAAGCAGCCGCTTGCCTCACTTATTGGTTAAATCCGCCCCTGGGAAGATATATTAGTAGGATGTTGGAAACTGACTTACATGGTATATTTTCCCTACTATTGATGCCAATGACTTCCAACAATCTTCCAAATATTGTTCATGTTCATCAACAAAAACAACAAAAAATAAACACCTAACTGTGCTTTCACACCTTTGGCAGTGTGGGCGTCAAGAAGAGTTGATATCAATTCAACTTTACGGTAATGAGCTATAATGCAGTTTGGCAGCAAGCAATCCATCCACCACTTGAGCAAAGTCCACCACTTGAGAGGATACCTAAGAACACAGTCCTGTGAACGACTTTTAATATTGTGAAGGTTTTGAAATATTGGGGTCACCAGATTTCCAGTTATTTACGAGCTTTCTTACAGGAATCTAAATAAAAAAGTTACAGACGAGTTACTGATGTGCAGTAATGTTATATATGTTTATTTTTAAAGCGGGAATCTCATGCTAAATATATAACGACAGTACAAAACTGTATTGCTGCTTTAGAATATTTTAGACATATGGATATACTGGATAAGTGAAATAATATGAATTTGATAAAAGACGCACAACATTTTCATGCAAGAAAGCATGTTTTTTTATGCGAGAATGTAAGTGATTCGCTGATATGCTGCAACGGCCCCTAGCAAATTTAGATGGTCTCGCCGCCGCTGTGAAGGAAGACTGCGTTGTTGCCTTAGCGGCCAGAACAAATTTTGACACTCTTGCCGCCTTCGGTGTATGCACAGTAAAAGTTTGGAACTACTAAACAGCAAGAAAATAGTGTGTAGACTTTCTTTTTGGGGTAATTAATGCCTTTAAAGTGGCAGATAACACTACAACAAATCAAGACAATGTCACATTTACCAAATTCTTCAAGTCAAAATCAAGTCATTGCAAGAAAAAAATGTAATAAAAATTCACAATAAAAATTGAAGAAAAAGGGCCATCACGAAGGTTTAAAAATTGAGTATTGTGTGGCCTGTTCTTCATCCATTTTGTACTGATATATGGATTCCGCATGCAGGATTCCCCAGAAATTTTTGATAATGTGACCACATCATCACTGTGAGTTGGTGTACTGTAGATGCTAATATACCTACTCGGCTATTGTTCTTTGTATTGAATGGCCCTTAATGCAAAACCAAATTAGATCACTTCCATTACAACAAATAGGTCCACAAAAGCACCTGATTTGAATTAATTTGACATTTTTGTTGTTGTTGCTGTGCTGCAAAGTCTCCCCAATGACTACTTTTCATTCCATTCTGTAATGAAACATCTAGAAATACTATGCAGATTTTATTGGGTATATATAACTTCCGACTGCAATGCATCGACAGTGAGTTCCATTACTTTAGGTGTTAAAATATGTTCTCAAAGCTACGAGAAAGACTCCTGGAGTGTTTGTTTGTCTGCAAGTTTTATCGTAATAGCTTTGGCCGAGGCATCGTTTTAGTGGAAAGCGCAGGAACAAAGGAGCTTGTGAAAAAGAAGCATGGGTGCAAAATGTTTGTGTTTAGTTTCACACTCTCTGCAAACTTCTACCCTTGTATTTGGGAGTCTATTTAAATCATCGCTCACCGTGAGAGACGGCTCCATGCGAGCTGAACAAAGTGTGTCGAAAAGAGTCTAAAATGCAGTTACAAGTGATTGATGCCTGGCAAACTCTAAACTCAAAGCCGGGGCTCTCATAAGACATGCCTTAATATAGATCACAACAGCTGCCTGCCTACCTCGTATAACCCTGCTAATCTGATGAAGACGCTCTCTCTACAAATCTGCTCGGCTCCTGCCAAGCCCGATGTGTCTGATTAGACTCCGCCCACTCTTTCAGTCAATAGGGGATTAAACTCCTCGCTTCTCATTTGCATAAATGGCCTTTAACTGTGTTAAGGTGGCGAGCGAGGGAAAAGAGATAAACACAGGGTGCAGAAATTAGGACGGAACTCTGCGGTCTCCCTCATCCCGAAATCGTCTGTTTTCTCATTACAGAGCCGGTCTCCATTTTCTAGTCATCGTTTGAACTTAATTACTGCAGTCGTGCCAGGACTGAGGGCCTCGCTATTTTCCCCTTCACTCACATCAAATTCAGTTTGACAGGAGACAATTCAGGGAGATACAGCACCGCTATGGAGGGTTATAGTGACCGAAGTTAATTTCGCTATAGTAATTGCTTTGGCATTGGACAAAATGGGCCATTTTGTTTACGTTAAAGAGCAACTCTGAAGAGAAGGAACTTTAAGGCTCTCGTTAAAGTTAGCAATCAAGCTTTTTAGGCAACTAGCAATTAGAAATGTGAACTGCTTTTATCCTTTGTAAACCTTACAATATACAAGAAACAGTACACAACATTCAAACCAATAGAGGTCAAATTAGCACACTCAAAGTGCTCTGCGATTCCTAGAATTAGTGGGAATCAATTGTATTTAGTTACTGGACATATAGGGGGTATGGACAGGTCTCCAGGAGGTGCCCTACAGCTCTTCACTAGGTCTCTTAGCGCAGTTCAACATCGAGCAAAGACAAAGAAGTCGATAAACACTGTCAATCCAAGCAGCACCCTGCCTCTCAGTCTTTTCTTTTCACTGACTGCATGAGCACAGGGAATTCCCTCAGTTTGAAGTTGAAGTTGGACTGGGTGCTGGTTATTTGGTATTACTGCTACTCGCAAAAACAAATGGAGATGATAAATGAAACTGAAATTGTTAGTATCAGGTTGAAGAAATAATTTCACTCCGAAACCTTGTGAACTGTCCACATTAGGGCTTTTCAGATATGGCTCTAGAGGCTAACTGTCTTGTAGGGTTTTGATTGGCTCTAACTGAATCAAACTCACCTAGACATCCATCCCAACTAAATTTCTCTACTTTATACTAAACAAGAACAGCACATGAAAGAAGTCGACAAAAGAATTTCAGATTGTCTAATACTTCTGGTAAAAATTCTGATGTGTGTATCTGGTGAACACTTTACTGTCCCTTGAGGCCACGAAAGAGAAGATTTGAATGGTAAGAAAATGCTGCAAACTGATGGTTAAAGCTCAAATTTAATTAATATGATCCATGTTCGGATCATATTACCCCTCCAGTAGGGGATGGGTAATGTTCTGCTTTAAATTGTAAATGCAAAAACTCAAACTCAGTTTATAAGCATAGTATATCAAAATAAATAATTTAAAAAAATCTTTATCTAGAGTGTAGTTCTTCCTCTTACTGACCATGATTATCTGGTCCAAGTGGGTTTGAATGGAATTGGAGAAGAACTCAAGATAGTGGACCTCCAAGGCTGGATTTGAAGGACCTTGGTCTACAATTGATTCTAATAGAGTTTAGTTATTAATATTTAATTGGTTCTCCCTTGCAGTCATTCTTCTGCATTCTCACACAATGGAAGGGAAAAAAATATAAGTCTATATTACTTAAGTAAATATCTTCAGGAAGATGCTGTGTACTGTAATCGTTCATGGTCTAACTGGAAACAGTTGTTGGCCAAACTGGTGCCAAAAGTGTATTTCACGTGCCTAACCATTCATTTATCTTCAGCTTGATCCCTTATTTATCAGGAGTCACCACAGCAGAATGAAACGCCAACTATTTCGTCATATGTTTTATGCAGCGGATGCCCTTCCAGCCGCAATCCAGTACTGAGAAACATCCATACATTCTCACATTCACATACACTACAGCCAATTTAATTCACCCAATTAACCTATTTTTGCATGTTATGGACTGGAGGGTAAAAATCCATGCGAACACGGGGAGAACATGCAAACTCCACACAAAAAGGCCAACTGACCCGAACCAACTTGATCAAACCAAACTTTCTTGCTTTGAGGCAACCGTGCTAACCAATGAGCCACTGTGCTGCCCAGAGTCTAAACATGAGTCAACGAAATGAAGCACGATTGGTTGCTGCACAAATCAGTGAGCTGAGATGTGAAATTAAAGCTGAGATAATGCCCAGACCTTCAGCTGTTTACAGGTCTGGCTACACAAAACTAACATCAAAACAAAACCAGTTTGCGCACCAAAATCAATTTTCCTAAGCCAGAAATAAGTTTGGCCAATAACTAATATATGCTTATGATGCTTCACAATACATTCCAAGCCGGCAGCTTGTTAGTTTTCGGAACAGCCTCATTATCATTGATATGAGCTATATTAAATCCTGCATTTATTGCACTGATTGCTCTTATAGCAGACTATATAAGCATTTTAATTAACTTATATATCATAAACAGCGAAGTGAATTGTCGCTTTACGGGTTGTGCCAAGTAGAGATGAGCAAATGCCCATTTTCTTTCCCGTTCCCTCTCTTTCTCCGCCTGCAGGTCATCCCGTGTTCACCCACTCTCCCTTGTCTGTCTGCCATTAGCCACGGTCAATTGGATTCCTGTCAGCACCGCCGAACTGCTGCTGGTCTATTTCAAACGGGTGGGTGAGCAGAGAGGGGGAACGCTCATACACACACCCACACTAAAAGACTCTGAAACACACATGGTTTAACAAAAAATGACTAGTGGCCAGGGTCTCAGAGTGAACCGGGCATGTTCGACATTAGCATCTCTCAGAGTGTTAGCGATAGAGAATCTAACAGAATGAACTGCAAGCGACAAAATGCTCACCTGGCTCTGGTGTGTTATGAGGAAGGCTTGGACAGCGCTTCAGTGTTTTGATGTGTCTGCGTGTAACAGTGTGGCTGTTTGCTGATAAGGCAGAGCTGCCAGCTAAAGGTCAAGAGTCAACTGTAGTAATGAAAGAGTGCTGGTTGCCACAGCAGCTCCCATGGTACAGGATTATAGGGTGTGATTCAGAGGTTTGGCAAGGCTTGTGTGACTCTCTTGAGCTTTAGCCCTAAAATTAACTGCTGCTTAAGAGAATTCACCCCCTATTTTGTTATTTTTTGATATTTTACATGAGAGGATAAATTCTTAGAGCAGCCTACAGCTTAGAGCGAGGTATGAAATTAAATTAGTATTATTATTATTAATATTATTATTATTATAATCCAATCTAAAAATCTACTCTATTATGGGTTTTTGAAAATGACCTTCCATGCAGTGTGTAACACCGCTTCAAGTGAACTGAAATATCCAGCTAAGGCTTAAATCTGAAAGTGCGCCGTGTTTAAAACTATTGATTCATCTATAAAAGAGTCAACTCATAGTGGTTCAAATGAATCGTCGCGATAATGGATCTTTAGCTGTGTCGGTGTGACGTCGATACGGATCTCAAGCCCTGCCCATTTGTTGCACGCGCAGACCAGGGAAAATTAAAACCCCACCCACAAACACTGTAGCAAAAAAAAGACGACGACAAACACTGTAGCAGATCCTGGTCGAATCAAGTCGCATAGACGCTGTGCTCTGAAGTGTGAGGGAAAGGTAATAATAATTTCCCTACCCAAAGATGAGGCTGTGAAGAGTCAGTGGTTGAAGTTTATGTTTGCAAATATACCTCAGCATTGTAGCCCCAGCCTTCTGCTGTGTTCCTGTCATTTTTCTCACGAGTGCTTTAGCAATCTAAACACTTACAATGGGGGATACATCAGCTGTTTGTTATAGGAAGGATCAGAAAAGACTATTGATGTATGGGACTTTGTCAGAGCTTGACAGGAACGTTACACAGTTCATGGATCAGTTCCTTCCTTTATTTCACAAGTGTAAGTAACTTAAGTGCGATTAAAATGGTTGCTTTTCTCTAGCTTGCAAATTATGTATTTAATTGTGTTTTGTTACTTGTAACCGCTTGTATCTGGTCAACTCTTTATATTCTCATTATTGCGTCTAAAATCACGTTGAAAACTAAAACTTTGTTTACGGATTTAAATGTGTTTGAGCACGCAACCCACTGCCGGTTGTCGTTGCTATGGCCACTGTCAGCTGTTCCTACACACGCATGGCAATCAAGTTTCAAAAATATTTTTGCCACTGTGTGAATTAATACTGAATGTGTGTCATGGTTAAGAATAGAGCAATATTCTGGTGTTAAACTGCATTGCTTTAATGCACTCCTGCATTGGGCTCACAGATACACTCTGCACTTTGACTATTTTAAAACTGTGGTGGGTAATTCTCTCTGTCTTGCGCTGAACGCAGTCGACCAATCTCAACCGACTGGGTCATCGGACCAGTCAGCCCAGAGTAGCACCGTGCTAAGGAGGGGTTTGGGAACAAATGGATCGCTGAACAAATCATGTGAGAGTCGTTGGCATAATTAGGTAAAAATAAATGCATATTATAAGACAATGAAAGCGTTTTTTTTTTTACCTTGCATGCATATCAGACTGTTGTTGGAGACCCCCAAAACCAAAAGATGACCTTTTATAATGCAAAATAGGGGTTATTTAAAACCGAACCGACCACTAAGTGGAATAATGGGTTTGGAATGTTGCAAAAATAACCCTAGCACTGAAATTCCTGGCAATCCTCAACAAATATACTAATATACAACAACAGAGGGAAAAAAAAAACATCAGTCAACAATGATAGAAACGTAATGACATATCTACCAAAAAGAAACGTACGTATTTGACCACAGACCAAAAAACAGAGTCCTTTCATCTGATGCTCACCTAATCGGTTTTTGCTTTCTATTTCTTCTGGATTCCACTCCATGAGTGTTTGAAAACTTAGCATTTTGAGTATCACAGACACACAAACAGAGTGTCTGAATCACAGCTACCTACATAAACAGAATTTGTAGACAGAAGAGTGGCAATAACAATCTAAAAGCTGCCTACTACCTATGAACAGTACTTTAAGCATGAAAGATGCTAAATACTTTGTACACCCTGCGTAGTCACACTATAAGTAAGTGCTATATTAAGTACTTTGGAAAATCATCGGCACAGCTGCCTGCTTGTTTATCAGTAAAAATAGCACAATAAGAGGCAAATATCATATATTATTAATTCATTCATTTCCCTTTAGCTTAGTCCCTTTATTGATCAGGGGTCGCCACAGCGGAATGAACCACCAACTTTTTCAGCATATGTTTTACATAGCGAATGCCCATCCAGCTGCAACCCAGTACTGGGAAACATCCATACACACTCACATTCACACTCCTACACTATGTCCATTTTATTATTCAATTCACCTACAGACATCCAATTCACTAATTAGACAAACACACTATCAGATAATTGAAATTTTACAGTAGGAAACTTATTTTTGACCATTAAATGAAGATTGTAATAAATGAATGAATAAATCTATTAATAAATAAGTCAATGATTGAATAAATAAAATAATGAATACATTTTATTTACATCATAACACTTTGTCCAATTAACATTAATGTTAATAAACAACTAAAATAAATAATGATAACAAACAAATGGCAGTTAAATTAGACAAAATGAACTTGCATTAAATATTTACTCTTTAAAAAACATTATGCAGTCTTTTGTCTAGCTTCTAAAATAAATGCATCTCTCAAAGTAAATATTTGCTTCAATTAGATTTAAATATATGAAACAAAACAAATAGACAAAGACTACCAGATAATTGGACTTTTGCAGTATGAATAGTATTTTTGAGCATCATAAAAGGCTCCGAATGATAACCAGAATGAGAATAGTCTAGCATTTTAAACATTTAAATGGTCTTAAAATGGTCAAAAAGGCTGTTGACGAAGCTCAGTGGACGCTCCTATATGGAGGAAAAGTGAAAGGAGGTGAGCTGAGGTGGGATCTTTGTCTCTCCCTACACAAATTCAATTATTCATACCACTCTGAATGGCAGGAATGGTCATTTGCTGCTGCAGCAGCATTATTACTTTTCCCTCTCCTTTTTCATTTAATTCTCTGTATGACTCCCATATTAGCCTGTCTCCTACCCTTTCCTTATATCTTTTCATTCTTCGTTTCTGTCACTTTTCCACCCTAAGAAAAAGAACAGGAAAACGGGGTGAGGAAGTTGGAGTGTGTGTGCACTATATGTGCCCGCGCTTCTGGGAATCAGTGGAGCAGCGGCCAAAAACAATCTCCATCAAACCCCAGACATGCTGTCAATGTCATTCTGTAGAAAAAAGCAGTCAGAAGCGAGGAGAGTGGGAGAGAGAGAGAGATGTTATTGAGAAGATGACTAAGCACGTGTGGCTGCAGGTCTGCATGCGTGCAGAAATGTGCGAGTGCATACAGTAAGGTGAGTGTGTATGAAGGCCTGTAGTCTGCTGGTCCCCTGCCACTCCTCAGCATTGATTTAAACAAGCTGCTTCTGAGGGCTGAAAACCCACTGACCTGGAAAAGGGCTGGAAGAGGGAGAGAAGGACATGCTGTATAACAGAGAAGAATGGACAGGAGAGGCATATTTAAAGGCAACTCGAGATGCATGTTTATTCATAAACATCCTCTAAAATAAGTGCGTAAAGTAGATTATAAATGTGTTTGATGTAGATTTTTATATTGTGGAACAAATCAGCTGTATGATAATAGATACATTTATAATATTATATATTATAATTAATTAAAAAAAACTGATTATTTTGGATCATTTTTAAACACTTCTTCAGATGATCTACAGCAAGTTTAAAAATTCCTTTTCCAGGCAAGACATCAATGAGAGTGATGAATATTTACAATCTCTTTCCTGAAGCTTTAGAGTCAAATCGTTCTGAATAATGTGCCTGTCACAGTGTTATTTTTGCATGTGTCAAATGTAGCATCCTTAGGAGTCCAAAGCCTATACAGCATACCCAATCAAGAATCTCTTTTAAATATACCAGCCTGCGCCCTTCGTGCTTCATTATTCAGACTGTTGATGTTGGTCCATCACAACCCCTATCGTGCTCTGTCGCCTTGTTTCACAGCAAGAGTGAAAACTCATCAAGTGTGACAGAGTACAGTACAGAGTGTTTGACGGGAGCGCAAGTTCTGCATCCCTCGCTGTACGACAGACGGCTTTTAAAGGCGCCACAGGAGTGCATTATCATGCATCTGATGGCAGACCCACCGTCAGTTCATTCCCCAAATTTCAGCATTTCCATCATGAAATCATTTAAAATAATAAAGGCGACGAGATTCGTCTCATCACTGTAGCAGCCAAGTGGAAAATAACTTTGCATTTCAAATGGCTTCTCATAAAGGAGACAGGCGGCTTCTCTTTTGTCAGATTAGTGCACTAGAACCTTCAGAATGGGAATGAAGAGGCGCACAATTGCATACTCAATGACAGTATGTGGAGAAAGAAACTATAACCTGCACCTCTCACTCTAGGGCGAGCAATTTTGGATACTAATTAGTCAGTATTCCTTCTGCTTATGGCAACATACACATCACTTCCTCCTGTTCAATTAAATCAATACTTGTAGGTCAAAGTTCACTTGCTAAAAGGTTAAAAGGAAAAAGAACCAGATTGAACCTGATTATTTCACACTAGTAAAATTACACGCACTCCTTATTTTTAAATCCTTGTTAAAACAAACCGGTCTTAATAGGAATGTGGCTAAGCAGTGTGACATAAAATTAGGCTTCATCCACAGCCGATAAATGACAGTCCAGTGTAAACTAATTACTGTAGTCTCCACCCTCAGAGAGTTGTGTTTGGTTGTACACCGTCTTCCATTTTATTTTACACTCGAGTAGCTGAGTATTAACAACAATGTCTCTTAATTGTGCCTGGCATTACGCCAGAATTTGATGCAAGACTGAATATAAAAATCTTCTTATTCCACCAAGATCTGACCCAATGAAGACACAGTGGATTATTTATATTTTAGTTAGTTTATATTAAAGTTAGTTTAGTTCTGCAGAAATCTTTTCACTACAAACTGCCATGTGAACAAGGGGAAATATAAGAAGGTCTTTGCTAAAACACAATTACTCAGAGATGGTTCTATACACCCGCGGTTTTCAATTCTGCTCCTCGCACCCTTAATTAGCATGTCTATTTTGTTGAAAACACTTGATTTAATGTTTGCTGCTCTCTACCCTCAGCTTAACTTGAACGTTACTTTGTTACTTAAAAAAAAAAAAAGACTTCAGCTACACCAGGGGTCTCAAATTGGCGGGGGCCATTTGAGTGACTGACAATTCATAAGAGGGTCGTTTTAACATTAAAGCACAAGAAAAAAGTGGCATAATTGATACATCTTAGGACAACAGACACAACCTTTATATTTCAAGCATTACCGGTCACCAGTGATAATGCAAATCAGCACGATTATCGTGTCACAAATCAGCTGCTGAAATATACCTGTGGTTGTTGTGTGTATGGCCGAATGTTAGACACACAGTCATTCTTCCAGAGACTATATGCAGTCAAAACTCTAGCTTTTTGTTTTTTGTTGTACACATTGAAGGGGTAGTTTAAACTGCTATGAAAATACTGCAAAAAAGGCATAATAATTACGATTCTGTCCCAACCAATTATATAGTGCAATAGTGCAATAACAGCAGAAAGCAGTTTGGGTAACTTAAGTGACTTTACTGGCAATTGTTCTTTTCAAAATCTTTCTTTTTTTGTAAAACTACAACAAAGAGGAGAAAAGTATGTACTTTTCACATTTACTTTAACAAGTTCAACTCAACCAGCAGTACAATTTTACTAATGACATAGTTTTTATGCAAACCTTAATAAGCATATAAGGAAAATTGATTAAATGAGACCATTTAAATCGAATATTAGCAAAATTATCATATTTGTTACACCACCAGCATAATGTGTAAGCCATATAGAAGTGTTTGTACAACAAAATACAAGTGGTATAACAACTGATAATCAAACGACCCTTAAATATTTACAAAAATAGAGCTTTAGTAAAAATAGAGCACTAACGGACATATATGTTAACGTTTAAATCAGCCACAGAAATAATCTGCATGTGTGTTACTCTCGACCATACACTGAGAGAAAATGAAAGTAAAACTAACGTGAATGCAGTACTAAAAGTACTAAAAATGTTGACTAGGTGGCGGGTCAAAACCACAAGTGGCTAGATGCAACGGCCACTTTGCAAACTACTTTTGACATCAGTTGGGGGCCAGTGGGAGGAGGAGGATGGGCTTGCAGTTTGGGACCCCTGAGCTATACAACTGGTAACAGCATTTTTAAATTTGCAGTACTTTGAAGGGTCATGTGACTCACATCATTAGCATAAAATAAATAAAATTGAACACTTTTTCAACCTGGAATCATGGCAGAATATCCTGTGATGTCCACTTCGCAGGGCACTCACGTTCAAACATACAGAATATGCATAGCAGAGGGGCTGCAAAGATCAGGATTGAGAACTGCTGATGTACTCAATAAAAACTCCCATATTTACCACATGAACATGTATGAGAATTAATAAATGAATATTACATAACCATATATAAATATCACGTGGTTGTAGTGCTTAGATGATGTTTGAATATGTGTATTTTCAAAGTGCTTTGTAAACATTATTGAACTATTTGTGAGCATGTGTGTTGCTCAACCCCAATTGCAAAAATGGGTCCTCAAATGAGTCCTCAAGTACCCTACAAGTTACTGTACATAACTGTATCAAATAACCATTGTGAGATGTTCTGCTTGATTCCCATAGGTGTTTCTTCTGCCGGAGTCTCTATTTTATCTGATTTGGTTTATTCATATGCAGCTGAACACTAGTTCTCTCTCTACCAGCTGTTTATTGCTGTAGGTTCAGTATGTAAAGATGTATTGTATACACACTGCTCGCTTTTGAAGATGTGGCTGTGCAGCTCATTTGCATTTAAAGTGATACACATCAAAACAGATCAACCCTAAAAATCCCCAACTGATCAGTTTGGTACTTTTGGGGTGAAACTTCACATATATACTGGGGATCCTCAAGACTAAAATCACATCTTGTAGAAGGGCATAATAGATGGCCATTAAAGACATGGGATGTTGTTGGAAGGCTTCTGTAAAGCTGCAGATCCTGCAAACACAAGCCGGCCTCAAACTGGCACTGACATGACTATTTCATAAGGTAAAGCGGGTGTGATTATGAGCTGAATCAGAGTGGGCGGCTTACCATGAACATTGCTCTGAAGTTGCTGAGGTCAGTGAAGAGTTCCTCCACAGAAGTCTTCTTGGGGTCGATGGCGAAATACTCCAGCATGTTGAGGTAAAGGGTCACCATATTACTGTGCATGACCACTAGCTTCTGGTACTGATCTCTCGCCTGCGTGGAGAAACTGTGAGGAATCATTGTCAAGGACTTTAACCAAGAAGAAATGAGAGTCAAAAAGTGAATGTAAAATCATGTTGTGTATCAACTGGTAAGAAACAATAAATCCAAAATTTCATACAGTATTTTAAAAATGTGGTTTAATAATACTACTAAAACTTTGTGCTATCTAAAAAAGAAGATCCTCATGTGAAAGACCTTCACAAAATATAATCAGGTGTATGATTTAGGATTTAGGAAGTGTGATGTAAAGACAATAGTGCAAAAACAAAAGACAAATGTATGTAATCCAGTTAAAACAGCATACACTCACCGGCCACTTTATTAGGTACACCTGTCCAACTGCTTGGTAACGCAAAGTTCTAATCAGCCAATCACATAGCAGCAATCTAATGTATTTAGAGATGTAGACATGGTCAAGACAATCTGCTGCAGTTCAAACCGAGCATCAGAATGGAGAAGAAAGGTGATTTATGTAACTTTAAACGTGGCATGGTTGTTGGTACCAGACGGGCTGGTCTGAGTATTTCAGAAACTGCTAATCTACTGGGATTTTCACGCACATCCATCTCTAGGGTTTACAAAGAATGGTCTTAAAAAATATATATATCCAATGAGCAGTAGTTCTGTGGACACAAATGCCTTGTTGATGCCAGAGGTCAGAGAAAAATGGACAGACTGATTTGAGCTGATAGAAAGGCAACAGTAACTCAAAAAAAAAAAACACTCGTTACAACCGAGGGATGCAGAAGAACATCTCTGAATGCACAACACGTCCAACCTTGAGGTGGATAGGATACAGCAGCAGAAAACCACACAGGGTGCCTCTCCTGTCAGCTAATAACAGGAAACTGAGGCTACAATTTACACAGGCTCACCAAAATTGGACAATAGAAGATTGTAAAAACGTTGCCTGGTCTGATGAGTCTCGATTTCTGCTGCCACATTCGGATAGTTGGGTCAGAATTTGGCAACAACATGAAAGCATGGATCCATCCTGCTTTGTATCAACAGTTCAGGCGGGTGGTGGTGTAATGGGTGTGAGGGATATTTTCTTGGCACACTTTGGGCCTATTAGTACCAAATGAGTATCGTGTCAGCGCCACAGGCTACCTGAGTATTGCTGTTGACCATGTCCATCCCTTTATGACCTCAGTGTACCATCTTCTGATGGTTACTTCCAGCAGGATAACACGCCATGACATAAAGCGCGAATCATTTCAGATTGGTATCTTGAACATGACAATGAGTTCACTGTACTCAAATGGCCTTCACAGTCACCAGATCCTAATCTAATTAAGCACTTTTGGGATGTGGTGGAACGGAAGATTTGCATCATGGATGTGCAGCCGTCAAATCTTCAGCAAATGCATGATGCTATCATGTCAATATGCACCAAAATCTCTGGGGAATATTTCCAGTGCCTAGCTAAATTTATGCCACGAAGGATTAAGGAGGTTCTGAAAGCAAAAGAGTGTCCAGCCCGGTACTAGTAAGGTGTACAGTACCTAATAAAGTGGTTGTAATAAGTGTATATAAAAGCTTTTATATTTTGAAAAAAAAAATACATTGCAAGTAACCAATTATAAACAGTATTAATCAAAACAAATTTACTTCACAAAACCAGAAATCAGAAGTTCAATAAATCAGAAGAGACGTACACAACTGCTATTTAATTTTCAAGATTATTATTACAGTGCACTTACAAAACGGAAAAAAGTTATTAATCTTTTATTTCAGTCTAACAGGTTAAAGTTGGAAAGGATGTTGTGAAATGCCAGAGCTGGAGGATAAAAATAGTTTCCGCTTAGAATAAAACAAACTGAAAACAATTAATTTTTAATCCCCAATCGCATGACTTCACACCCATAATGCAACACTTCATGAAGATGTGCAACCTGCATGTGCAAAAAACGCCAGCACATTTAAATCCAGTCCAGTTCATTTTAATTATGGATACAACAACTGCACAGACCTGAGCGCTACAGTGTATCCATGACTGCTCTTTAGCCAATTAAAGCCCAGCCGGTGAATAGAGTAGGAGCCAATGCAAAACATGTAATTTATTGGGAAAAGTATGTATACACACAGGCATTTTATTCATCAACAAACATAATTATAGATGGTTAAAAAGTGCTTGCAGTGAATGCAGACAGCTATTTAAACCAATGTTTATGTTCCACACTCACTGTGTTTAGATCTAATGGCTGCATGTGGGCTGCAGATCTCTACAATGCCAGGTTTTAAAGAAGACCGTAACAAATTCATTCAGGCCTAAGCAAAGCCATTCTGAAGACAACTTGAGTAGTTTTTGTATGTGCATAATTCACCACAACAATGAAAGCAGGATTGTCTTTTGGATCAAGGTCCAACTAACTCTATGATTTATATCAACATTTACAGTTCATGTATGCATTTGATGGTGGCTTTTTATTCTAAAGCAATTTACTTCATTCAGCCTTTACACTCTAACAAATGACGGATTTCCTGAAAATTTAAACAATATCCTTGGGTAGTGTCGTGCTTGCAGTTTAAGTGGAAAGCACTGTCTTAATAAAAGATCTATACTGTATTATTAGCTGTCTTAAGAATTTCTATAGAACAAACATACTGAACTGATATACTGTAGCAGCCAGAGCATGTGAGCAGCTGAGCGGTGTGACGCTCAGCTAAGCATTCTGCTCCATGGTCGTGCACTTGCTCACCGGTAAACCAATACCGCTCAGATCCTGTGCCGACATAAAATTTCTCTAGTAGGCTAACTCTAATTATTTTTGTAACTAAAAAATCTTGAATAACTTTCTAAAATTAAAGCACTTTGATAAAATAAGTTTCTCTTTCAAAGCGGTGTTCTTTCTCTACGGCTATTGCGTAAAGCACAAAAAATGTTTATTTATTTATTTATTTTTTTAAAGGCAGCCTTTGCATCTGCAGTACCCCGTGTGACTGCGTGTGACAAATTGCAGCACTGCGTCTTTTATCGCCGCTTTGCCAGTTCTCAGTAGCCACATCTGTATACTGCATTGATTCAAATAATTGAAATAACAATAATTTAAATATTGATTCGATAAATATAGTAAGTGTGCTAAAAATGGTTTGTGTTTATTTATTACCCTATAAAATAGCCTTAAAATCAAAAGGTTCTAATTGACCATATTTGAAATGGTCTTGAATATTAATGAGCTTAGCTCTCCCAAGAAAGTATCTGAGCGCTCTCTCTTTCTCTTTCTCTCTCATGCACACACCAAATTACCAACATATCTGGCAAATTTCCCAATAAACATGAACAATTTAATTAAAAGATGCAAATAAACATCCCTTATGCTTCTTCTGGGCCATGCTGAATAAATATATAATCTGTATATATCGCATTTTGAGTTCTAACGAGCTGTACAGCTATGTCCAGTAGAGTCATTGCATATTAATGCATAGACTGCTGGTTGGCTTTGAATTTGCTGCATCTTGCATTTCCAAAATAAGAGTACGTAATAAGTTTAATACCTTTTTAAGTTTAAAAATATAAATTAAGTTACAAATGTTAAAATCTCAAAATGCAGCTAGAGGCATGCAAATTAATGATCCCAAGTATAAAATTTTTTTTTTTTTTTTTGAGTTTGTGTTTTGACTTGTCGGGTCCAGATGACATAGAACGTAACCTAAAGTACATGCAAATCTTGAGGGCATGGCCCATGAGTAATGCAACAGTCTGCTTTATGTTCTGACTGGACTTTTGTCCACCAGGGTTTTACACTCATAAAATTAACATGAGATAGATGCAACAATGGTGAACTGAATTGAACTCTTATTATCTGACTATGCCTAGGCATGTGCAGATTTTCTCTATAGGGCATATTTTCATTTTTTTTCTGAACGTGAAAGCAATATTAATAGTAGCAAGTGGCACTAACCAACACATGACGTGTGTTAATTTGCATTTCACTCAAACACACTCACAGCCATATGTTAAAGATGTACAGTATGTGAGCACGCAGAAAAACAGCATGATGGAAACAGGTCTGGTGTGAAAAAAAATAAATAAATGAAAATCTTGGATGAAGGCTGGAAAAATAACATACATTCATACCTACATTTGCAATCTGATTTGGACAAAAACAGTAATATGTGACTCTGTGACCAGAAAACTAGTCATAATGGTTTGTGACATCCAAATACATTTTGAGCTTGCATATATAAAATTTCAGTCGCATACACAACCAAATTGGTCGCAATTTTGAGCCCTGCAATTTCATATTCAAGCAGGTTCAAGCACTTTGGCCAAAAATCCAATAACTTTTTTTAACCTTGAAAACACTATATTAAAATGTAAGCATTTTCCAGGATTTCCAGCACCCATACTGTATGAACCCTGACACATCATCTGAAAGCTGAACAAATAAGCATTCCATAGTTATACAGTACGTACTATTAGGATAGGATATTATTTGGCTGAGAAATCTGAAATTTGAGGGTTACAAAAATTCTAAACACTAAGAAATTACCTTTAAATTTGTAAAATGACGTGCTTATAAATAAAAACTACAAATAAAAAAAAATTGGTTTTTAGATATTTATGGTAGGAGATTTTCAAAACGTCTTCATGGAACATGATCTTTACTTGATATTCTAACGATTTTTAGAATAAAACAAAACCGATAATGCAATGTATTTTTGGCTATTCCCCTAAATATATCAGTGCAACATTAGACCGATTCTTTGGTCCGCATTTACACACACACTCAATATATATAACACAAGGACCCAGCTTAAATATTTTCATTTGCTATTACTGAAAGTGTTTCACTAGAATGTACAGGTATAAAAGGACGACTGACCTACAAACCCACACAGTCACTCCCAAGGTCAAAGAGCTCTTTTCATAACAGATGCAGCCTTATAGCATCGACTATAACATATTATCCTGCACATACAGTATATATTTCTGAGTTCTTACACACACGCACAAACTCTGACATGAAAGAAAGAGAATCTGGGTTTAATCCTCGCTGTGAGGTCAGAAAAGACTATGCAAAGATGGCAAGCTTTACTCCAAATATCACAACTAATATTTTGACTTTGATGTGGTTTTAATTAGTAATCCTGTTTGAAGCTGCTGCCTCACATCATGCTAACCTCCTCAAAAAAAGAAGTGTTAAAACTTTGGATCAAGGTCCAAGGCGGCTTTGCTTTTATACTGGCATTCGTTTCTGTGTGTGCGTGTGTGTTGTGTTGGCCGCAGGGCTGATCTGTTTTCAGCAGGTTATACTCACAGATAGAGTTATAAACAGCATTACACATGCCTTGGTGAAGCACAGTCACACTACAAACAGATCTGCAGTAAAGTGACACAACATACAATCTCTCCTGCTGTTATTCTCCTATCCGCAAAATGCTTTAGGGTATTCAGCTGATTCGCTATTAATAAATCTGCAAATGAAAAATCAAATGTCTTCAAGCATCATCATAACTCATATATTGAGATGGCAGGTCTTAGCTGAGTTTGTTTGAAGACTCGCATTTATAGGTGACAGGAGATTCAATGTTTGTAGGTTTTTGTAGGTTTCTTATGTGTTTAGTTAGCTTTCTGTTGTGTCTGCCCGCTCAGACAGCTTAACAAGTAGACATGCAGCTTGTTTTCTTATAAACGGATTGTATTTATGTGCCATATTGGCCTGTTTTAATGTTGTGCTGGTTTACATGCTACTAGTTACTCCTTCATGACTCCGCCCTCCTACTTTTATTGTAAACAAATAGCAAAGTGGCCAATAATGGTGCTTTAAGTTTCTCTACATTTGAAAAATTAAGTGAATGAAGTGATTTGTTAAATACACCAGTGTCAATTTTCATTAGTTTTGACGTTTGTTTGAATACACTTTACATTGATAATGGTAGGCTGCAATGTCAGTATTAGATTATACTTGATTATACAAGCCTGGCCCTGCGTGATCTCATGTTTTGTCATCATAATGTGGAAACAGTTTCAAATACTCCATGTAAGTCATACAGATAAAAAAGTAAGCAGAAGTTTGAGGCTTGAGGTTTGAGGTTGATCGATGTTTCCCTGCTGATCCTGATACTGCAGTTTCAGAGAGAGGCAGGGAAGCAGCAGCTCATTACGCATAAGTAAAAAGGGCATTTGTTTATACACTACCATTGCAAAGTTTAACGAAACTAAAGGATCATATCAACTTGTAAAATGAGAATCCAATGTCAAATTTAATTTAAATATACTATATCTTTAAAGGTCCCATGAAATTGTGCTTTGAAATTTGCTTTTTTTTTTTTATGTTTGACGTAATCAACTGAAAAACGAAGAGAGGGTGGGACATAGTATAGCTCCTACCCATTAAAAAAACAAAAAAAAACTGCCAATAACGCTCTGCCAGTGAAAGTGGTTAAGATCAAGCTCATCTAATGAAAAGCATCTTGAAGGGGGGCAGGGCATGTCAAAGACTAGAGAGCAAATAATTGGCTATGATTTGATGAGAAACTGAAGTATAAGGTGACGTGAATAAAACTGTTGATCCGTTTAGGCAGAAGTGACAAACTACAAGCTTTATGTTTAATTCATTATTATTTTTTCTAATTGCAAATTGTCACTGGAGCACACTAGTAGAGGTCTGCCGCGGGACCTGACCAGATTTCTTGTGGTGCGGGAATAAATTTCCGTATAAAACGTGGTAGCGGTTCTTAACTCAGGTTTAATTTGAACAGAAGTGTGTGGTCATTCAGTGCTCACGACTGTTACACATGCTAATCACATGACCAGTGCTTTTTGTATATGCTTTTTTTGCACTTCGTTAATGTTAGAAAAATATATATTTTTCTAAATATGACTAATGCTAAAAAAACAGGTGATATTAGCAATTTATGGCAAACAAAAAAATTGCATCAATATAATCAATTTTAGTTTGTTAGCTAATACTATTATCTTAGGTTAACACCAGCAACCTTATTTAAGAGTCGAATAAAAATGTGATGACGTGTGCTGATCCATATGCATTATTGCGCTTGCAGTATGCTGAACCATCCGAAATCTCATTCTGTGTGCAAACTACACTGCTAGTGGTCTACAGTAAACTCACCTGAACAACTGACTTGGAGAAATCAGAACCTTCAAGGCAAAGTAAATAAACAAACTATTCCTCACAACTCTAACAAGTGGACATCAAGAGGACAAACGGAGCTTCTCTAACTCACACATCTCAATCCAACACGTCCTCCATGACTTATTCATGATGAAGACATTATAAGGTAGCACAGACGGGCCGGACAGCGATGCTTGTTCGGAATACACATCAAATCTCTAGGGCGTTTTTCCGGCTTCATACACACACAGATCTGCTTTGTGCGTCTCCTCTGCTGTCTTTTATACAGCAGGTTCATTCACGCCCTCCAAACACACCTGCTTGTGCTCTCTGATTAGAGAAAGAATGGAGCTAATGAAAGGACAGACGGTGTATGAGAGCGGGAGATAAGACTTCATTAACTTTAATGCTGATTTGGTTGCTGGTGCTAACAGCTCAGAGGACAGAAAACAGCCCATGCTGAACGGTGCTAAACTGAGAGAGGAAGGTGGACTCTGGCTTTTTGTTCTAAATGACAGACAGCTAAACTAAATAAAGAGAGAAGCTGATGGCCGATCCGTGAACATAAACTCTGTCCGAAGGGATAGAAAGGCATTGATTTTTTCTTTCCTGTAAACCTGAGCTTGTTAGATGGGCTTGTACTGTACACTAACACAACACTACTAAGGCCCCGTTTACACTAATATGTTTTAGTTCTAAAACGCCTAAGTTTTGCTACAGTTATGCCTTCTGTCCACAATACCTCAACGAGTTTTTGAACCCTGAAAATGCTGAAGAGGCAGTTATGGTTTTAAAACTTTTCTCAATATTAAGTCTTGCATCCTTTCCTTGTAAGTTCAGATTTTGCAAGTTTGATATGGAAAACAAACTACCTAGGTAACGTTGGGTAAATCCTCAAAGGGAACAGTGTACTTTATAACTGGCACTCGCATCATCCTGGCTACGTCATTTCACTATCTTAACAATAAAATGAGAACATGATATAAGGAACTGCCTATCTTCATTTTGAAATTAACAACTTAGACACCAAAAATGTTGAGGCATCGTGTAGCTACATAATTTATATGACAGTCATCTTCACAGTGTTCATATTTATTACAAAACATAGCCTATAACTTAACTGTCTCCTTTCATTTTTATTTAAAAATATTAAACATACCCTCTCTTTTGCTGAATATCAGATTTAATAATCAATAATGGGCATTAGAAAAGAATAACGTTCAATAGGTCTATACAAAATAGTCAAGCAATCAGTCAAATATGCAGAATCAGTGTATGTGGTTACATAAATTAGTAACTTTGCCTATCGTTGGGCTCAAGTAACAGATGGGAACAAGTAATAGATTCAAAAGACGAAAGTCAGGGAAAATGTCATTAGATAGAGACCAGATGAATTAAATATCTCGTTTATCAAACTACAGTGAGATGATATCAAGCAGTAGATCGTTAATGAACTGTCCGACGTGAGCTGCTCTCACCTGGATAGGTGTGTTCAAAGCACCTGCTGACTGCCTGGAGCTCAGATGTCTGCATAAGCTGCAGCACATGTCAAAGTGTGTGTGTGGTCACGTGATCTGTGTTTTTAGAGGTGTAGTGTGGACGGGGAGCTTTTCAGAAATGCTAGGTGAAACTCCAGTGTGGACGTGGATTGTTTTCATTCTAAACTCATTCTAAAACCATCATTGTAAACAGGGCCTAAGACTAACAGGTGTAAAAATGAATGAATATATAGTTGCAATCTCAATGTAGATATTTAAAGCAGAATAGGCCACAACAAAACCCCAGTTATCTACTATAGTGTAATAGCAAGAAAGAATGGTTCAGAAAAAAATAAACAAGCACATATGAGGACAACATTCAGAATTTCACAAACTTGTGTCTATATAGCTACATACTGTAAGTTATCTTATAGACTGTTGTTAGACTTGCATTTAGTTTTGTTATATTTATAGTTCTGTTTATCCAGTGATTCAGCTAAAGACTACATTAGGGAAACAAAAAAATCACATATTAGTATTTTTTGTCATCAAAAAATCATAATTAAGCTTACTATAACTTGAGTTTTTTATCAAATATCTCAAGGTATTATTTTCTTTTATTAAGGGATAGAAAATAATTTTAGAGTAAAATAAAAAATAGAGCAAACAAATACAAAACAGCAGAAAGAGAAATAGAAAAATAAATAAGCAGAGAAAAACAGTATGGATGAGAGGAGGGATATAGGGTGGAAGACAGTCCACTATGTGGCTGGTGAGTAAGATAATAACCTCCCTTGGTAGAGTCTAGTCAGGACAGCATGAAGGGTAGAGCAGTCGGGTCAGACCCACTACTGCAAGCATTCCCTGGATCATGAGCACCATGCAATCAGAGGGAAAGAAAGAGAGGGAGAAAGAGAGAGAGAGGGGGGGGGGGAGAAATTAACAATTTTACTAGATAAAGGACCCACTGTGTATCTAGCAGCTCATTATAAATATATAAATGCCACAAACTAACAAATAAAGAGTAACCACATCTGTATTGTTTTATGTATTATGCTTTATACATTCCTTTCTACTGTAATATATATTATTTTTAATATTGTTGTAATTATTTTTTCATCAATATTGTTATAACTACTAGTATTTATTTAGACTTTTTCCCACCTGCTGTGCACATTTTGGCAATATACACCCAATATGTATTTCATGCCAATAAAGTGGATTGAATTTGAATTTGAGAGAGGTTTTGTAAAAGGCTGCCAAAAAAAAGTCCAAGTCATTTTAATGCACATTTTGAGATATGCTAGATGGATGTGATAGCTAAAACGTGAATTAAAATGTGTACAGAGATTTGTTTTTATGAATAATTTGCATGCAACTAAATTATGATGAAAACAATCGATTAACAAAAAACAAAGACATGACACCATGTTAGTTTGAGTGTGTCATTTCATTTTTATAGCTGATCATTTTCATCAGAAGTTACTATTTTGTCAACATATTGGAATGAAAAATTTATTTATTTAATATCTCATTTTTTGTGGAAGTTAAATCCACAACTTTGAACAAAAGCATTGATATTTAGCATTAATTCCTTATTATAGACTTAGCATTTAGTTCATGTCCTTGCTATCTCTACTTGCAACACGTCTAGCTTGCGAATGTTTGCTATTTGCATTAGCATCCAGACCACAGGGAACGGTTTCAAGCACGATGACAGAAAGAAGATGACAAGAAAGTACAGGAACGTACAACTCCATTATAAAACCGTCTTCAATTTCACATGCAGCCTGGTGAAGTTCAATATAAATAATTAATTTGCCAACGCCGACATAAACTCTGATTAGAGCTTGCGAATATGTGTGTGCACATGAGGTTGACAAGAGTGCCAGAAAATGCGTTGGCACCATGGGCAAAAGAGCTAACAACGTTGACAGCAGAACAACAATGAATAAACATGCATGGAGTGAAAAAAAAAACATTGTATGTATTCATGCAAACGTGTAAAAAGGATATTGCCATCTTGCTGTGGAACAGGTCCTGTTGATCGTCTGTGGAGCTGAATGTGTCCAGATCCTTCTCCAACTGCAGCAGGTGTTTCTCCATCTGTTTCAGGCTCTTCTCAAGGTTTTCTGCCGATACTAGACACACGAATACAGATTTAAAACAATGCATCAACACGCTTTGTTTACAGCAATACATTTCCAGATTTAATCTTTTTTTTTTTTATTTAAACCATGAGGCCTCATTGGCGTTAACCATTTAACTCACTGCTATTTGCTAGGCAATTTTATTTGAGCAGATTTTTATGCATTTATAACAAAGATAATGGCACCGATAAAGAAAAGCAATGAGAAAAACAAACAAAAACAGCTTAATCCAGCATGAAGTGAAGCGTTCAGACTCCAGCTTAAATTTATCACATTGAAACTGCTGCATTTTGCACATCTGAAGTGTGTTCTCAACTTGAGTGTAAATTTGTCAAGCATATAAAACACCTGCCTTAAAGCAACTGTGTGCTGAACAATTCTCAACATCTGATCGACATTATTGCTTAATGTATAAATTCACTTATTTAGGATGTATAAACAAAAGTATTGATGATGCCCTGTTTATGTAATGAAATGTAATGTGTGTATTTATATAGCGCATTTATTATGTATAGTCATACACCTAAAGCGCTTCACAATCATGAGGGGAGGGTCTTTTCTGATGGATTCGGATTTCTGCCTTTCAATCCATCCCAGCATGGATTTTGACTAATAAATAAAGTTAACACATTGCTTAATATAAGGATGTTCAGTGCATTTGACTGTCTCTTTGGCCCCGTTTACACTGCCAGTTAAATGTGACCCAATTCTGATTTTTCGCTCATATGTGACTGATCGGATCTGTTCTATGACCGTATAAACATGAAAAAAGGCATGCATTCGGATATTCAGAGATCGGTTTTAGGCCTCCTTCATATGTAGAAATAAATCAGATATAAATTGGATATGTGACTATCATGTAAACAGGCAGATCGGATTTATTGAGGCATTCCGTTTTGTACGTCATTAAACTTGCAACAATGTGGTACTTCTCCACGGTTTAATGACGTAGAAGGTAGGACTGCTTGATTATGGGAAAAATCATAATCACAATTATTTTGGTCACAATTGTAATCACGATTATTCAAAACGATATATAGTTGAAGTCAAAATTATTAGCCCTCCTGTGGTTTTTATATTTTTTTATGAATATTTCCCAAATGATGTTTAACAGAGCAAGGAATTTTTCACAGTATTTCCTATAATATTTTTTCTTCTGGAGAAAGTCTTATTTGCTTTATTTTCGCAAGAATAAAAGCAGGTTTGAATATTTTGAAACCTATTTTAAGGTCAACATTATTAGCCCCCTTAAGCAATATATTGTTTTGATTGTCTGCAGAAGAAACTACTGTTATACAATCACTTGCCTAATTACCCTAATTAAGCCTTTGAATCAAACTTTAATATGAATGCTTATGAATGCTTGTATTAAAAAAAATATCTAGTAAAATATTATGTGCTGTCATCATAGCAAAGATAAAAGAAATCAGTTAGAAATGAGTTATTAAATCTGTCATGTTTAGAGATGTGTTGAAAAAAAAATCTTAAAAAGTTATTTTCCTCCCTGTAAATAAGGAAATAAATAACAACAGTAAATAAGGAAATACATACAATAGAATAAAATATGAAACAAACTGTGCTTTAAGCATCTTCACTGTGAGAAAAAAACTACTACTAGCTACAAAAGCCCTTCAGTCAAGAGCAGTGAGTGATTTTACTCCTTAGGTTGTTTGATTAATAATGATAAAAACAGTCAGCAGCAGGAACATTGTGCGCTGTCACTTTAAGAGCAGTACGGGTCTGATTTATGGTTTCGGTTTCACATGTCTTTTGATTCTCAACTCGTTATTTTATTAAACAAATGAGGGTTAATATGAATAATCACTAAACACCGCGTTTTGACCATTAAAGCGCTCACATTAAGATGACTTTAGATGTGATCTAAATGTGATCTGTTTAGATCTTTTTGATGCTCTGCTCGTCTCTGAGGCTGAGCGCGCACACACACAACAGCGTGCGGTTTCACTCGCGCTTTTATGAATGATTCGAATGTACATCAACGAATGATGCGCATCCCGTGCTGCAAACGTTACATTACAGTACATGCTTTTAGTCATTTTCATGTGAAACTAAGCTTTGCAGAGCAACAAATGTGTACAACTGGAAAGGAGCGGTATATGATGCAATAATCGTTTATCTCGATTAATGCTTTTTCATAATTGTTAGAAGCCAAAATCGAAACTGAATTTTTGATTGATTGCACAGCCCTAATAGAAGAAAGGGTGTGTGGAGACGCTGATGGAGTAAACAACAACAACAGAGGAAACATGAAGGAGGAAAGTGGTCAGTCACCACAATTTGCTCCCACCAGACCTGAGATCACTCTCGTACCCACAAATTCCTCTGAATGGTGGAGGGCACCATATATAAACCATAGGCGCAAGCTGCAATGACAGCCCTTTCCCTCCTACTCCGCCTCAAAATCATTTTAAAGTTGAGTGAACTTTGCATATTTCGCAGAGCTAAAAGCAAGACAACTTCTTCCATTGTGGCTAGTGTGGCGCAGATGCTACATCCCGCTAGCACTCGTAAATTGTATAGCAAGTGGAAACACATGAATCAGACATGGGTCACACTTAAAAGAACGTGTAAATGGACAGGCAAAAAAAATAGACATAGGCAACAAATCAGAATTGGGCATCAACGCCTTAGTACTGTAACTATTTTCAGGAAGCACCAAACCAGGTCAGAGGTCAAGGAGACCTCGAGTGGAAGTGAAGGGCTTGATGATTGCAACTGTTTTTTTTTTATTTGTATTGCTGTGTTAATACTGTCTAAAGTGATTTTGATATTATTATTACATGTTAAATCTAGATAGACATAGTGTAGTGAGACTATAGCAGCCTGAATATAGACTATACCGGTTTTTACCCAGTTTTAATAGACGGCTGAGAGTACACTCAGCCTTGGGTAAGAAACAGATTGTTCTTTGAGTGTGTGTCCATTCTCTTCGATTTTGGATCCTTTCACGGGTCTGAGGTCAGCTCTAAACAGCCAAGCAGATGTCTGACGTTTGTATACTTGAGATATTATGATATCGTTTAGGACTGTATACACACACGTGGAAATGTTCCTAGTCTATCTGTGTTTTAACCAATCAGGTTAAAACACCTATATGTACTGTATGACGCAGTTAATGCTGTTATGTAAGAGTTTAATTGATGTTGATTTATGATTGTAAACAGAGTGGCCTAGGAACTCACTGCGAGTGTTGAAGCTGGGTTCTGCTGATGAAACTGCAAACTATCTTCAGTAAACTTTACTTATTTGAATCCCATAAGGATCCGATAAGGATTGATGAGGTAATTTGGCCAGGACACCGGGGTTACACCTCTATTTTTTATAAGACATTCTATGAGATTTTTTTTAATGACCACAGAGATTCAGGACCTCGGTTTAACATCTCATCCGAAAGACAGCGCTCACTGACAGAATGGTGTCTACTTCACTTTACTGGGTCATTAGGACTCACAGAACGCAGGTTGAGCGCCCCCTCCTGGTCTCACTAACACCACTGCCAACAGCAACCTAGTTTACCCATCTGGTCTCCCATCCAGGTACTGACCAAGCTCAGCCCTGCTTAGCTTCAGTGAGTAACCATGTTGGGCTGCAGGGTGATATGACTGTGGCAATCTTTTTTTTTATCATAATTTTTAAGATACACATGTCATAAAGAAATGACACACATCAGCTTAATCTTATAATTTCTAAAAGATTCGATGCTTTCCTACTAGCACAAACACACACCATCACATAAAACTGCCAATTTAAAGATATATTTGGTTAATTACTATTACAACCGCTCCTATAAAGCCAAAGACGCTCTGTATAGTTCATCTGCTCCTCACACATGCTGGTAGTTTTGATGAGGTAATTATATGACTTTAATAAGAGGCTCATGTTTGATTAAGCAGAGGCTGTTTGGAGGGGACGATCCTGTTCCATGCAGTGTTAGTGTAATGTGACGGGACACATTGACTGAGCCTCATGGGCTGAGATTTGGCTTAAATACCCCCAGTTTAGTAGGATATTATTTACTGCATTTTCATGAGGAATTGTGGAAATCTTAAACTGCTTAACGGTAATCTGCTTAGTTAAGTCTGACTCTTTTTTCCCCTTTATTCCTGTGGCTCTTAATGATTTTTAACACATACCAAGCACAACTGCAGGATGCATTTGCTTTATATAGTTCCTATTGGCTTTCTGTTTTCAGCATGAAGATGGTAAGAATGCACACACATATATATATAGTCATCAAAACCTCTAGCTCCCTCTTATGGAGTTC
This sequence comes from Danio aesculapii, assembly GCF_903798145.1. Taxonomy (NCBI): domain Eukaryota; kingdom Metazoa; phylum Chordata; class Actinopteri; order Cypriniformes; family Danionidae; genus Danio; species Danio aesculapii. Next base: position 32,324,339 of record NC_079445.1, on the reverse strand, counting down.
ATGCAGAAAGAGTGACAGAGAGATGGAGGTAAGTGTCTTTATCTGGTCTCACTGGACTGTGCCAGGAGCAGCTGGCACTGCCACTTTGAGTGTGACCAAGTAATGCCTACACACACACAAATATCAGTCGATTTGAATATCGGTATGGTACATTTATTCAGGCACTAAGAATTAAACTTCAGTCTATAAGTTTTTTGTATGCGCATGAATGACACCTCAAATTAAACAGCATGTTGGAGAGACATGTTCCGTTCATTTTCTGAGCAATTACACATTTCTTTGCAGACAATAAAGTAGCAAAGCATTCAGAAGTTTGGGCTTTGTAAGATTGTTTCAATGGGCAGGAAGGCTAACAAAAAAACTTCAATCACTCAGGTCTTATGCTCTTGAGAGTGAGCTAAGTGTATGTGTGTTTTGGTGTAAAGGGGTGGATGAGTGTAAACCCACACTCAAAATGCACATTCAGAAGGACACTTGAGAGCAATGCGTGTGTTTTATTTGAATGGCCTTTGGTGATTTGTGAGCTCTTGAGAGGAATGAGAGAGTGTGTGTTTATGTGTGTGAGAGGGATTTCAATCATCTAAACATTAAAAACACAAAGAAAACTGCTGTCAGCTTAAGATGACTTAAAATGAAAACATTTAAGAGATAGTGTTCATCTACCTATATACACTACCTGACAAAATCTTGTCACCTATATACGTTTTAGGAACAACAAATAATAACTTGACTTCTAGTTCATAATTTGGTATCAGAGATGTCTTATACGAAAGGCAAAGGCCACTAGATTATGCCTATTTTTATTTACTTAATTAGGACAGTAAGGTCTGACTTTACTTAGACAAAAGAACTGTCGTTTAACAGAAATAATGTACACTATATAATATAAATTCATGGTGCAGGGGAGAAATAATTATTATTGTGTATGAATCCCATGAGCTTGGACGACTGCATCCATACATCTCTACAATGACTCAAATAATTTACTAATAAAGTCATCTGGAATGACAAAGAAAGCGTTCTTGTAAGAACTCCCAGAGTTCATCAAGACTCTTTGGATTCATCTTCAATGCCTCCTCCATCTTACTCCAGACTTGCTCAATAATGTTGATGGCTGGTGACTGGGCTGGCCAATCCTGAAGCACCTTGACTTTAATTGCTTTCAGAAACTTTGATGTGGAGGCTGAAGCATGAGAAGGAGCACTATCCTACTTCCCCCTCCTGTGGTTTGTAATGTAACGGGCGGCACAAATGTCTTGATACCCCAGGCTGTTGAAGTTGCCATCCACTCTGCAGATCTCTCGCACGCCCCCATACTGAATGTAACCCCAAACCATGATTTTTCCTTCACCAAACTTGACTGATTCTGTGAGAATCTTACAGGGTTCATATATATATATATATATATACACACTGTATATAATTTTTTTGTATGAAGTTTATTTGGATTAAAACTTTTAGCATTTTAAATGTCTTTGATATCAAAAATGTATGAATTTAATGAGAATGAATTGAATTTGTCCTTGCAGAAGTTAAGTATTGATATTCAGAAGGTCTAGTTGTCTATTTAAGCAGCTTGCTCGATTTCCATGCACATTTCACTATATTCTGTTGCCCTTTCTTAAAAGTCACTTTGGTGGTGTGTGCCAAAGGAAATAAATATAAAAGAAAGCCTCAATAACAGTCAGCGCAAGCTCTAATAAAAACAGAAGAAACACACATGCATGAACCCTCCATTAACAGCCAGTGAAGGAAATCACCCTAGACCTTACTGCGCCACAATGGAGAAAAACCATAACAGTTAGAGACTGACAAGAGCTAATTCTTAATGAAAGTATCTCAATCTCCAATGAGCAAAACACACACACACACACACACACACCTGCTAATGCAGGCTCTAAAGGACAAAATAATGGAAGTAATATCTGTAAAACAATCAGAGGCCGTTTCCTGAGGGTAGTGCGGGGACAGACATTCAATGTGGTGGGGATATGTTACCCATAATGCCATTTCAGCTTTGATGAAGGGCACAAGGGCAGGCAGCACTAATGAAATGGGGAACAGGAGGGAAAGAGATAGACAGGGAGGGGGAAAAAAGTGAAACTAATAAAAAGCTGCAGAGACAGAGCCAATAAGTGTAGGAGAAAGGGGATATGGCAGAAAGAAAAAACATTTCTCTAAACTTACTTCCTTGGAGCACAAAAAAAAAAGTTTTAAAGAACGTCAGAGCTGCTCGTTTACAGAAAGGAACTAAATTGTGAACAAGAGATTTCAAGCACCCTGAAAGCAGCACATTTAATTTGAGAATATCAATATTCGCAAACACAGATGTGTCGATTATAATGCTAATTCCACTGGTGTGATATTCTGCTGCTATAGCTCATCTGAATCGAGATTTGATTTGCTGTGGGTTCATAGATGCTCTTTTATAGATCTTGTAATGGGTGTCTATTTAAAGAAGATCTTTAATCAGACCCTGTAGTTTTACATGATTACGCAATTGTTGAATCCAACGCAAAATCAACAAAAATTCGAAAATTTTTGTGATCCTGCAAAATTCTTAATTAAACGCTAAATAATCACAAAATTTTTTATATTTTCATTAAACATCAAATTTCAAACCATATAATCAAATTACATTCATGTCAGTTTGCAATGAATTGTTTTACATGACTTATTGACGTTGGATACGCAGCGCACGTGATGTATTTTAGTGTGTCTCGAAAAATGACAGCTCACCTGCGCTGTCACAATCATTACATTACATTACATGGAACAGGGGGCGGGGGAGTTTCCAGCTTGGCAGTAAGCAGATGCAGATGAAGCGCGAGTGATTAGTGTGTGAAGTCATAGCAAAGATGAGATATAGACATCTTGTGGGGCGAATTGGCCGTTTTTGCTTCAGACTGCAAAAGAAAGTTGAAGCAAACGGAGCAATGGAATAGACAGGTGGAGATGAGATTGGTTCAAGGGTGACGGCCGCTGGACGTGACCGAATTGAAGGATGTTATTTGTGATTTACATGTATGACAGATATTATGATTAGGGTTGGGTATCGTTCTGGATTATTTCGATACTGGTGCTAAATCGATACTTTTAAAACGGTACCGATACCAAAACGTTGCCTGAGCTGTTACTTTTGAGCCACAAAATTATGGTGGATGACTCTAGAAAAATCTTTTACTTGACAAAATCTTTTACTTGACAAAATCTAAAAACTTATTTGAATAGAACAAATATAATTAAAGTTTAAAGCAAACATCAATTCATATTTTATATATTTGAATTACATTAATATATTTCCTTTGATCATTTGTTGGTTAGCATGAATTTGAGATTTGCATTATAAAATTACATTTACATTTAGTCATTTAGCAGACGCTTTTATCCAAAGCGACTTACAAATGAGGACAAGGGAAATTACATTAGCTTACTACTAACCTGTGAAAAGGCTGTCATCAAAAAAAACTCCTTTTATCTAGGGTTGGGGCTTTTGACTATGTTTACATGGTTATCAGTAGTCTATTGATTTGATAAGACAATAATATGAAAAAAAAATTATTCTGGAGTCATAATAAGTCGTATATCTTATTGTTTATTTCTTGATTAAAAGCAGTTTTTAATAATAAAAAATAAGGTCAGTATTAATAGCCTTCTTAAGAAATATTTACTGTATATTTTTTTGATATACACACCAAATCAGTTACAAAATAATTTGACTAATTTCAACTTTCATAGTTAACTGATTAAGTCTTTAAATTACACTTTAATCTGAATATTATGCACTGACTGTCACTATGGGGAAGATAAAGAAAGTAGATATTAGAAATTAGTTAGTTAAACTATTATGTTTAAAAATGTGTTGTAAATAAATCATGTGTTGAAGACGAAAATCAAAAATGAATAAAAGCAAAACTGAACAAGTTGAATATGACTTACACGAGCGTGACTGAAAACTACATTTGATCAATGTGTTACATCTGTTCTTTGGTACTTGCCGACTGTTTGTAAATTCAATACAGCATTTCCTAACGTAAGGCTATGTACACTAGATTTCTGATTAGTAATGGTCTCTGCATAGCCGAGCACTTCCTATATTAAAAGTGTTAAAATCGCTATTACCTGTGTGATTTGAGTGTTAACCCTCTGACGAATGCGGGTAACTAGGCTAATGCGCGCAGCACCGTAATGACAGAGAGTGCAAGTGCCCGAGAGAGCGAGTGCAGTTGTCACCAGAAGCACGCAGAGAGAGGCTTCAGTCATACCTCCGCAGATTTCCTGTGTGTCTGCATTGTGGCAGATTCTATACAGGACTAATGTTATCTCTGTGAAAAATTGGAAATGTCAAAAAGAAGGGCTCAGAAGAAGGCAGTCTATGGACACTACAGTGTTCATGTGTGCATCCTAAAACTCCTCATTTACAATGCCTCTTGGCCACTGACATTAGCTTCAGTAGGTATGGTGTGAAAAACAAATGGCGGCTGCACTGTAAAACCCAATAGTCAACGTTATCAAATTAAATGAGTGTAGTTAACTCAATTTACTGAAAGTTAATTCTACTCAGGTGAATAGAACTCAGTGTTGAAAGTAACGAGTTAATTAAATACCTCATTAAACTTAAATGGAGTAAGTTCACAGTACTCATATAGATTAGTTTTTTTAACTTTCAAACTTTAAGGTTTGAAGCAATCGGTTTCCTCAAATGTTTTGAGTTGCCTCAACTTATTGGGTTTTACAGTGCTCCGTTGGTTTCTCCGTTAGTTCTCTTCATTTATTTGGTTTTACTGTGTTCAAATTGCTTTATTTACACAAACGGAGTAAATTCACAGTACTCATTAGAATTAATTTTGGAACTTAAATGGTTTGTTGCAATCTGTTTCCTCAAACAGTTTGAGTTACCTTAATTTTTGGGGTTTTACAGTGTGGCTGCTTCTCACTCAGGGCTGTCTATGCTAATGAGGGAGAGATCGTCACAAATGAGCAGGGCTTTCCCCCTCTGACGACATGTACAAAGTCAAAGTGTTTCTGCAGACTGTTTCTATTAAATGTGATTATAAAAAAAATAGAATGAATTCATTTAAAGGCTGGCTATATTCACACATGGTTGCCAGACAACTGTGTTAAACCCCTTATAAAAGTGAATTTTGCATAATAGGTCCCCTATAAGCTACTATTGCCTTTCTAAAGGATAAAACCAGTCTGGTCATTCTCCTCTGACCCCTGGCATCAAAAAGACATTTTCGCTCATTGATTATTTTCTCTTTTTCAGGTCCATTCTCTAAAAAACCTAGACATGACTGTACAATATGTGAAATTCCCAGCAGATCAGAAAAAGAAATACCCTAGACCATCCCATCCGACCCCAACAGACGTGCCATGATAAAAGAGAAATGAATAACCTTTTTTTCCTCATTCTGTTGCTCAGTGTGAACATCAAATCATTAGACATTTGGGATAACAATGATAAATATATAAAAGTATTAAATAAATGAGTTGATCTAGCTTACTTTTATAGTGCTCTTTGTCATTTTGAGAGCTAAGTTGTCACTGTTCACAAAGCAGCAAGCAAACATTTTCCTAACTCCTGTCCCCAAACGAAGGAAAGAACACCGCAGGGGTTGGGAGCAACATGGGGGTGAGTAAATGACAAAATTTACATTTTTAGGTCAAACTGAGCTAACAGTTCATAATCAAGTCAACATGAATCAAAATGAACCCCATTTAGATCTTAATAAATGTCTCTTGTCTTCCTGTGGATAATTTTTCAACAGCACATTATCCTATTTTGTTCCATAATAGTTCATATAAAAACCTAATAACGTTTTCTGCCTCTGAAATCTTCATGTTCAGCTGATGCAATCAACACAACACAGCCAGAGAGCAACAATATAAACCAATAATATTACAGCCTAACAAGTCGAACAATCCAATAAAATCCCAACTACTAAATCCTGTTCTCCATCACATCCTGCTGACTTCTTTGTTTCTTGTGGAAAAATGCACAAGTTTCATGTTCCCTTCAAAATACTCTCTGAACCCGACTGCGTCTTTATTTATACTGTTTGATTATTTGAACTCACTGCCAAAAGCTCTCTCTCACTCTCTCTCTCTGTCCTGTTTCCTGGAAGCATTAGGTAATGCAGTGAGTTGGTCTGGTCCTGTTGTGACTCTGCCTTTAGGGCTGCCGAGGGCAATGTGACCTCACGCAACAGTCCCTCTGCTTCTTTCTGCTGCTAAAACTCTCACAGACAGACAGACAGACGGATAGACCGACAGACACGTAGACTGTCTGAAAATATCAGCTTATAGGTAGTTCCTGATCATGATAAGTTAAATATGTTACAATAGAAGGATCATGAGATCTTATTCAACTCTGTAGGCTTCTAAATGTGAGTTCACAAATGTACACACACAAGCTGACATTATCTGTGTAAAGTGTGTGCAGCACTGAGCATGTAAAAAAATATAAATAAAACTCAACACAAGAACTAAAACAGAGTATGTGGTAAAGAGTAATGCAGTGCACCAGAGTACTGCTAAAGATTAGATTGAGCATTGTCCTGTGATGTGTGGCTATGGACCCTTTTTTTTTCTCTCAAAGCATTTCAGATTTTTTAGATGGAAACCACTAAACCCACAACCCAAAATAGACTAATTACAAAATTGTAAAAAATATATATATAAACAACATATACATATATATATATATATATATATATATATATATATATATATATATATATATATATATATATATATATATATATATATATATATATAAATATATATATTACTGCTTTTGATAAAAATTAATTAGCGTGTACATCACTTTACACACAGGGTTTCAAAATATATTGTTTCAGCGTCAATATCGCAATGTGTGCATCTGCAATAGTCACATCGCAAGATATGCAATGTTGAGTCTGAATTTTAGTTGAACAGGAGCTACAGAATTGTATGTAATCACTGCATTTATATGGAATTCATGTGATTTCTGCTAAAAATGTTTTGTCTTGTTTCCAGTCCAATTATCTACATTTCAAAGCGAAAACAAGATTTTTCTTTACCTCTGTAGCTGATCATTTTGCTTGTTTTATTGAAACTCATTTTCAACTTATTTCTTCTGAAGTTAAAAATAAAACAGTATTTTTTACTTGATCTAAGAATTTTAAGTATTTGGACTAGAAATGAGTCAAAGCAAAGTAAGAAAACCCTTTTTTGCATTTATTCAATGCACTGTGAAATTCAATTTCTGTACCTGAATACTGTTAGACTGCAGAAAACCACCAAATAGCGCTATTCAAACTATCTTGTGAACCTGTGTTCATATTTCAATATTTGTTGCAGGAAATAAAATACCGCAATATCAGTGTTTTCCTATATTGTGCAGCCCTATTACATGTGCAATAAAAACAAATACTACCATTGATTGATATACATACACAGTTGAAGTCAGAATTATTAGCCCCCCTGAATTATTAGCCCCCCTGTTTTACCCCCAATTTCTGTTTAAGGGAGATTTTCTCAACACATTTCTAAACATAATAGTTTTAATAACTCATTTCTAATAACTGATTTAGTTTACAGTAAATAATATTTGACTAGATATTTTTCTAGACACTTCTATACAGCGTAAAATGACATTTAAAGGCCTAACTAGGTTAATTAAATTAACTAGGCAAGTTAGGGTAATAAGGCAAAGTATTGTATAATATTGGTTTGTTCTGTAGTCTATCAAAAAATATAGCTTAAAGAGGCTAATAATTTTGACCTTAAAATTCATTTAAAAAATATTTTAATTGCTTTTATTCTAGCCAAAATAACACAAATAAGACTTTATCCAGAAGAAAAAAATATTATCAGACATACTGTGAAAATGTCCTTGCTCTGTTAAACATCATTTGGGAAAATTTCTGACTTCAACTGTACATGAAAATATACATAAACATGGCAATTATAAAATAATTGCAAGAAACAAAATAGTATAAGGAAAAAAATAAAGTAAAAAAATAAAATAAAAAAATAAATTAAAAAAATAAAGTAAAATGAAATTAAATTAAAAAGTAAAATAAAATAAAAAAGTCAACAAGTCAAAATAAAATAAAGTAAAACAAAATAAAATAAAGTAAAATAAAAAAAAATTATAAATAAAACAAAATAAAAAAGTTAAATAAAGTTAAATTAAATTAAAAAGTAAAATAAAATAAAATAGTCAAATAAAAAAGTAAAATAAATAAATATATAAAGTAAAAAAAAAAGAATAATAAAATAAAATGTTTTAAAGTTAGATAATGAAAGGTTTTGAGTTTGTAAATGTTTCAATACCTCGACTGGCCCGGTCCACATGCTGCAGATCATCCACAAACTTCAGCACTTCTGGGAATTTTTCTTCGCAGATCTCTGCCAGGAAATGCAGAAGGGTGGACTTCTGATCAGTCGATTTAGTGTCCTTCAGCTGGGAGCAAAATAAAGATTGAAAGATAAAAAGAGAGAAGAGGAGGAGGAATTCAATTGTTTTAATGTGACCTCAATAATAAATCAGAATAGGAAAACATATATAAGAATGCAAATATTTGGATGTTCAGAACATTCGAGAAATGGAGCAAAATCAAGAGAATCTTGAAGAAAGCCATCAGTGCCTGCCGCCTTCACGTCTGACAAGTTAATTTGATAGTACACTGAAATCGCCGCCGGACTAGAAAAGCAAGACATTTTCATTGTCAGTTATGATTATCATCATGGCACACGGATGAAAGCCACAGCAAAAAGCATTTGATTAACGCATATAGTGCAAACATTATTAAGCTCTTCTGGGTGGTGCAGCATGACGATTTAGGATGCTTGATTATCACGAGGAGTGAATGAGAGATGGAGCTGAAGGAAAAACAGAGTTACAAACAGGCCCTCATGAAATGAGAGATGAAAATTGGAGAAATCGACTTTCCATCTAGCCCATTTTAGTACTCACCACTATCTCGCACTCTGCCAATTCTTTTAAATGCACGTCTTCTGACAGAAGCTTTGAGCGGGATATACACACTTGGGTTCAACTGGATAATTGCAGTGTCAGAACATTTGGAAGCCATGTGAAGCGTTAGACGGATGGAGGGGGACGAAATGAGATTTGTTTCTCTGCCTGAAAGGTCTTCTCAAAAAAATACGATGAAAAAAATAGTCAGGATCTACAAATTGCTTTCGCACATTTCATCCAAGTAGTATGAAAATGACACAGGAACAAAGAATCCTAAAAATATCTATTCAGATCCTGCAGTCCGAGTCTGCTGATGTCTTTGAAAGCATCTTGAGTATTGGTTCTCGATTGAAAAAAGAATAAAAGAAATAAATAAAATCAACAACATTCATGAGTTTGACGTCTCTGACACAGTGAACCATCCTCCGCTGATGAGATCAAGCAGTGACGTGAGAGTCGCGCGTTCAAAGAGAATGGCTTTCAAATCTTTTGACAAATAAATATGCTCGATAAACCCACTGTGAGCAAAAGACGACGATACTGACAGGTTAAATTCAGAATAAACACAAACAAACAAACTATCAGATCAACAGAGGCAGAGAGAGAACATCAGGACGGGCCCTCAGGCGAGGAACTTGAAAGGCAGAAAACGACACACTTTCTTTGTTACTCCTGCCCATCAGGGACTGTATTGCACTGTGCAGATGTAAGAGATGTAGTCTCTCTCTCTCCCCAAAGTGAGAATGGATCCCTCCATTAGCTCTGATGGACGAGACCCTTAAGTGGATATTAAGACAGGTTTGAGTGCTGACATGAAACATACATGAGCTGAAGATATATTTGTGTATATTACACATCACAAGTTCCTTATACAGAATACACAAACAGAAGTCTATTCAAATGTCTGCGGTCATTATTGTTGATTATTTTTAAAGCAATTATATTGATGAGAAGTGAGAGCATTTCAGATAAGTCTTCTTTTAAACTTTCTGTCAGTGATTTCTGTTAGGGTGGGGCAGTTTTTTCCACGTTATTAAAGTTCTGCTCAGCTTCCACACAACATTTCTGTTAGATATGAGCAAATACCAATGTTACCTTATTGAGTGTAACTAGATGGCAATGTCTGACCTGCAATGCATGCACTGCGACAACGCTTGCACTGTGAGAGGAACATGCACCGACATGTGGCGATTCCATCACTTGCTATTTCCTACGTGAAAGAGCCTTAGGCCCAATCCCAATTCTATTTTTGTACCCCTGCCCCTTCCCCTTCCCATTGGCCCTTGAAACAGAGTGTGAAGGGGAAGGGCTTCAAAATGTACCCCTAAGAATTGGGACAGCACTACAGCACCTGCACACATCATCATATGTCATCGCAATCTCATGCTTCATATGAGATCAGGCGAACACGACTGCTGTAGTTATTCCAGTTATGCTATTTTTTAGTATTTATCTTCAGGAAATCACTGAAGGCATTGATATTATCATAATAATGATATAATGTGGCAATAAGATCGTAACTGTACTGTGCATTTACACAGTGGCCAAACTCAATGTAAATACACCAAAAACAACATTAACGCTATAGCAGACACTGTAAAAACCTCATTCCCAGAAACTAGACTTTTCTGACAGGGTATTCATGTGTCATCGAGTGTCAGAATATTGTGGAACTGCTGTACAGGAGTTATGATTATGGAATATAGATCACGAAATTTAGAGGTTTTTATTTTAGCGTTTTTTAAAAAAAAGCATGACTGTAAAACATGAACGCGGTTATGAATATATTAAAACATATGTTTGTTTGTTGTAAAAATTCGTAATAATGACAAAAATACAAATTTGTGGATCTTCTTACTTCCGGGTGCAGTGATTCTGCCATTGTGGCTGGTGTATTCTGGGAAATTTTCTTACCCCTTGGTTTCAAGTGTGGTCCTAAAAAAAAAATTGCCTTCAAGCTAAATTTTAGACGTGAACGCTAGGTAAGGGGAAGGGCTAAGGGGTAGAATTGGGATTGGGCCTTAATAATGGGTCTTTGTAACTATATTGTGTGGTTTAATACCAATTTATTTCCCTTTTTATTTATTTATTTTTGCATATATTCATTTTGCAGGAGTCCCACAGATATTTTAAGTATCATTCACCTATGAAATATTGCCCTGCTGCATTGGGATCTGCAGCTCTCGAGTCAGACAAGTAGTCAAAACTGGAAGAGAACTGGTGCACTGGACTCATTGACAGCATGTCCTAGGGCTGCACGATCTTGGAAAAATGTGATATTGCGATATACTGTATGTATGTATGTATGTATATATATATATATATATATATATATATATATTTTTTTTTTTTTTTTTTTTTTTTTTAAAGATGGTTTGAATAGCTTTTGAATAGCTATTTGGTGTTTTCTGGTTAGTCTAATAGTAATTAGGTACAGTGTTGCCAGATAAACTGTAGCTGACTTTTTCCAGGCCAAAAGCTGTCCAAAACACAAGCACACATAAAAAGAAAACGCCCAAAATATTAGATTAATATTGTAACATTTTATTTATTTAAACCAAAATTAATCTAGTTACTTTAACTGTCATATTTTTTAACCAACACCAGCAGAACCACAACATAACCAGATCACATCGAAACACTGCCCCCTTTCACCCTCACACTTTGTGTAGATTACACTACCTATTGTTTTACTTTCCAAAATGGGGCATAAATTCATCTCATTTGGCGTTTTTAAATTGTTTTGAACATAATTAGATGCTTCTTGTCAATCTATGTTTGTTCTTGCTGTCAATTTTGGGAAAAATGAACGATAAGTGTCATAATAAACTGATGTTAATTTAACTGCAGGCGCTGTGTGACGTGCGTGCACACGAAAGGAAGTCAGATTTTGTACAATTAATTTTTTTTTTAAAGGTTGCATATAAAAGTTACTTTTCAAAACTGCCAAAGTATTGTTAAAGTGCCAATGCAGTTTTTTACCCACACAATCAAATTCAAAACCACCCAATTTGACAGCACTGATTAGGTGCAAAAATGGAATAATCACAATGCAAAAAAATGCTTTTCTTCCTTTGCTATGTCCTGTTTCTAGTCCAAATATCTAATCATTCTTAGATCAACTAAAAATATTTTGTTTTCACTTTAAGAAATTAATCTTTTTTCCCTTAAATCAAGCAAATGTGGTGATTAAAATAATTTTGTTTTCGCTTTGAAATGTGGATATTTGGACTAGAAACAAGACAAAAATTCTAAGTAAAAAAACACGTTTTTGTTGCATAAATCGTATCAATTCTGGATAAATAATTATTTTAAATAAATCTTTGTTACACCACTAAACATAATTTTTTGAGCTCAAATGTTCTAAGCTCTCTTGAAATGCTCAGTTACATGCCTAAAAAACACAAGCAAACTCTACAAATCACGTGTTGTTGGCTTCTTCAGACTCAACATTGCAGATCTTGCAATGTGAATATTCACATATCGATGTGACTATTCGATATCGATGCTGAAACGATATATATTGTGCAGCCCTAGCAAGTGTTCAGCAAAAAAAAAAAAAAAATAATAATTTTAAAGGGTTGCTATTAAAACCAATTGGGGACATCAAATAGTGAATGCATAGTAACAGTTTATATTTATTTCATCAAGTTATAGCTATACAAGTTATAGCTATACATTTTAAAATATATTAACAACGATATTTCTACCAGGCGGCCCTCCAGCAATATTGCCATGGCCCACGGCTTGAAAACCACTGTTTTATGTAGATAATAAATACAATAGATGATAAAAATAAATCATTCTATGAAGCAAATCAGCATATCTGAAAGACTTCCGAAGGATCATGAGATCCTGAAACTGAAATAATGCCAGCAGAAATTTTGTCATTGAAAGACATGATAAAAGTGCACTTTTGAAAATATTAAAAGATTTCTTTTAAACAATATCTCATTTGTATACACTATAATTAACTTTTTTCTGTTTTTGATCAAATAAATGCAGTCTTGAATTTATAAAACCCTTATTTTAACAACATTAAAACATCTTATCAATCTGAAACAGTAGTGTAATATTCATAAATACAGTACAAACAAGATGATATAGATCAAATGTAGATTCTGTCATTATTAAGTCATTCTAATATCATTCCAAACTAATACGAGACTTGCTTTGTATGGAAACTGTCAAATAATATATAAAAAATGTCGTAAAGTCAGACTATTTATGCTACTTATCATGTTCTCTGAAGCTTATATACAGTAATAGCTCGGTGTGAGGAAGGGACCAAAATTCAGGAGCATTTTCAGACCTTCTGCCCATTATTATCTGAGAGCTATAGTAGCAAAAATGTTAGTGAACGTTCTTCAGATGTTTTACTTTTGAGTTTCACAGGGAAAAAAAAGTAATTCGATTTTGGCACAACATGGGCGAGCAAATAATGACTGACATTTCATTTTTGGGTGATTTCATTAGAAAAAGTCTGAGTGAGAGCGTGTCCACATACAGTCTTTGGTCTTTTATCGGGTCTACTAGGCGACATGATGAGCAGCAAGGCATTTCATTATCCCGGAGAGAGTCACAAGCACAGTGATGGCCGCTCTCTGAGTTTTAGCACCACAGAGAGGAGAAGGAGTGAAAGTCGTAATGAATAAAATGGATGGCTAATAAGAAAGAAAGAGAGAGGCAGATCAAGCCCGATATAAAATCTAGTGTTGAGTAACCATGGAAACCTAAATAAATCTCCATGACTGCTGTGTAATTAATTATACTTCCCATCAGCCCCTCTAGACCTAAATCTGACTATTTCACCCAAACATTCTCATTAGAAAAGCCACCATAATGCTAGGGCAGATAGTAGTGTAATCTGATCTTTATCATAGATTATCATATCTTAATTGTTTTATATTGAGAGCAGACATTAATGAGCAAGTCACTCACTTTGACAAAACAAACAAAAATACATTTAGAAAAAAAAACGCAGCATGGAGCCTAATCCAGTTCGACTATGACTCAGGTTGTACATAAGATATAGTTCATATCACAGAAATAAGAGTGCAGCTTTAATAAATATCAGAATGTTAGTTTAAGGGCTGCAAAATATATAATTTCAGCATAGATATCACAATGTGCGAATCTGCAATAGCCACATCGCAAGATCTGCAATGTTGAGTTGGGATTGTAATTAGCCAGAAAACGCATACGCCTGCATGTGACTATGAAAGATTTCAAACTAATTTAAAGGTACCCTATATTGAAAATCTAGGTATACCAAGGCATAGTAGATTAACAAGAGACCAGAATATCGATATAGACATACTGTGAGCCTCAGAGACCATTGTTTACTTGTTATCATGTAAATCCCACAAGTGTAAAACCCTGAAGGATAATGTGCCAATCAGAAGACAAAACAAACTGACGAGACTAGGCATGGGCCAGTGTAAGATTCTGATGGTATATAACCTTGGATAAAAATATCACGGTTTCACGGTATTGTGATTACTGCTCTAAAATATATTCTTTTTAAATGTTTGGATAAAAAACAAAAACTTTTTTCCCCTTTGAACACGATATATTTTAGTTTTTGAAATATTTATAATATTTTGGAACAGTAAACATGTTAAGCTAAATAATTCAAATGAATCATTGACTGTTGCCGTCTTCATTAGTTTCAAAAACACAGATTTCTTTACAATTCAAAATGGCATCTTTGGAGATTTTTTTTGTGCTGGAGATACTGTTGTCCTAAAAAAACAAACAAAAAAAGGTAAATAAAAAATCTTACATATACCTTAGGAACGGTATTACAGAAAATGTTGGCAGTTTTAAAACCTTGACTTTTCCAAACCGAGGTATACCTTGAAAACGGTTATCGTCCCATGCCTAGACGAGACTCAGGGGCCACGCCCTCCACATTTGCGTGTATGACTACTTTAGGTCATTCATCCAGACTTGACGAGTAGCCACATCATCAACAGAACACAACTCATTTGCAGCTCTGAGATAATTAAAATTCATGCCTCAGGCTGTGGTTGATAAGCAACAATGTTTTCTAGCGAGAAAACAATGATAGTTTCCCTCCATATTTAACTTACTAAGTATGAGGGACTTTTATTTTGAAAACGCAACCGCAGATTGTTTATTATGACGTAATGCAGACATATATGAGCTTGTAGGTAAGAGGACAGTCTTTATTTTCCATTTAGTCAGGTTTGTTAATATAATGCTAATGGATTATGTATCATTTTGCACACAGAAGACCTGAATTACTGCTGAATGAATGTTTTTTTAACCAATCATTTAAACATCCATGAACCATTTGGAAAGTCAGTCACTTGCTGTGCAAATCAATGAGTTATTTTAAACAACGCTTTCAAATTATTGAGTTTAATCAATGATTAGGTAAATCAAACATTATTGTGTCAAATATATATGACAAGCTTAAACCAGTCAAGGTCTTAGCACAAAAACACTCGCCATAACATTGTTCTATTATGCTTAATAAATAAAACAAGATGCTAGAGGTGGTAAAGTTCAAATATTTGTATCAAGTTGTTTCAGTACAGGACCTTTCGTTTACTGTAAAATATTGAATGCATACTTTTTACATGCAGAACAAGGACAGTTCAAATTCCTACATGAACATATTAGGTGGCGCACTACATCTGTATCGCTCTTTTATTCATTGTTATTCCTCCACATTCATTTTTTTAAAAACACCATACATACAGCAAACTAGCCTAGCCTATAGCCATTGCTTACTTTTGTCTTTAAGATTGAAATCACAGAGAAATGCAAGCTTATTTGACATTATATGACAGATCTGAGTGTGTCTGAGCTTCTGACAGAGCTTCTAATCATTTATCGTTGCTTGATATCGCAGCAATGATGCTCAGTTGTTCAGTTTCTACAGTGTGAGCATTTGAACTGTATGAAAGTTTGTCAGTGTGAGCACACAACACTGTCCTGACAAACAGATCTTTGCACATGAAGACTAGTGATGCCTTAATATCCCGAAGGCACTATAATTTTGTATTATATTTTATTTTTACCTGTATTAAAAACAGAACACGAAAAAAAAATTATATATATACATATATATATATATATATATATATATATATATATATATATATATATATATATATATATATATATATATATATATATATATACACATACATACACATACATATATATATATATATATATATATATATATATATATATATATATATATATATATATATATATATACATACATACATACATACATACATACATACATACATACATACATACATACATACATACATACATACATACATACATACATACATACATACATACATACATACATACATACATACATACATATATATATATATATATATATATATATATATATAAAATCTGGGGCAGACTTAGTGATTTGGGGCATCTAAGCAATTCCAGGCATGAGGCCCTAGCATTGAAACTCCTCTCAATATTCATGTTTTTTTTTTTTTTTATTTTTTTTTATTAACTACATGTTAAAAACATATTTCAAGTGGAACCTTTTTAATGTAAAATTAATACAATAAATTCCCAAATAAACAACAAGCTCAAACTATTTACAATTAATTAGCCTTACTTGTAATTTGAGATTAGATTTTAATATTTGCATGTGCAGCACGGGAGAAATCTTCCACTATTAATGAATTAACTGGCACTATTAATGCCAGTTTAGAAAAAAAGTATTAACATTAAACTATTAATGGTTATAGACAAATTTTACAACACGATAGACAACATATAAAATAGCTTTAGGATGATTAATATAGGCTTCTTGGCATTGGTCAGGGCCCCCTATTTTCCCAGGGTCCTATGCGGTTGCTTACCTCGCTTATTGGTCAACTCCGCCCTTGTATATAAGATATATAAAATTTAGAAATTAAAATTGCCTTTTTGCTGACATCCTAAACACAATGTTGACTAAAATGTACTGCAGAATTCTTTTATCCATGCAGTAAATTTGTTTTTCAAATGACTGAAATATATTTAGACCTGTCCTAACTGCATTCTTTTTTTGGAATTTAATTAAAAGGAAAGTTTTATTATTTTTATTTCATATATTTGAGAATGATTTTATTCACTGGTAAATCTTAATTTAAATATATTTATTTGTTTAGTTGACACAGGCAGGTGTTTTATTTTTAATTGTTTTAAACTGCTGATATTAACAAATGTTAATAATAATTAAAAAATGACAAGAAAGTTTTGCATTTCTTCCTTACCAATACATGTTTTTTGTGTACTGTTCCAGCCCTACATCATTCTTTGCCTACTGCTAAGGTGTTCTCTGTGCAAAAGGATACAGCCAATATCCATTAGCATTGCATTAACAAACCTGACTAAATAGAAAATGAAGACTGTCCTCTTACCGACAAGCTCATATATGTCTGCATTACGTCATTACTCTGAGACTTATCTCAGAAAACAGAAGAAGAAGCCACAAAGTGGTTTTTGGTCTCTGCACTTTGATAGATGCCAGAAGATACGACTATTGTGGTCTTGAGTGCTTGATAGTGTTAAATCAAATGAGATCTTCTCCAACGGCAGGCGTCTCCAGTGAGAGCCACTTTAGATGGGCCGACCGATAGGGGTCAAGGTAACGGGAAATGTGCGGGAGGCGAGTGAAGGACGCACAAGCAGCAGCCGGACGCTCCAGTCTGATGGTGACTCAGCTTTGGCTCCTTTACAAACTTCAGACGAACATAAATTATCATCTTATCGGCTTCTTCCCAAAAACAGAAAGCAGGAGGAGAGAGTTTGATGGAAAATGCCCATGGTTCAAGAATAAATAGATAAGCAGAAGCAAATAATTCACAAAAATGAGAAGGCAGAACACATAAATGACTTTAAGACTGGATGAAATTATAACGCTGTTGGAAGTTCTCATAGACAACATTTAATATGTCTCTAGGAAACCAGAACCAGCCTCTTGATTTCATGCAGTTTTTAAAGCAGTTGTATTAGAAATGCATAGACTTGCATCTGACAATGCTTTCAGCCACAAAGAACTGCATTTAACATATTTGACAATATTTCAATACATTGGAGTACTTTGTGTACACAAAATAGGGACAAAAGTGTGTCTGTGTGGGCCTGGATATGAAGCACAAATGGCTGTTGTGACTCAAATACAAACTCTTTCTCTGTGTACAAACCTTGCAGAGCGAACTGAGGTTGTAGCCAAAGGACTGGGCGTTCCTCGATCCGGCGTTCATGAAGTTCCCCGTGAGCAGAATGAGCTCCAGGAGCCTGCTGAAAGGTTTGCTCTTCCTCACTTCATCGCAGGCTGCATTCACCGCCATGATGTCTGGACGCAAGTGATTGACCTGCTCCTCAAACTGCAGCTTGAACAGGATGGAGTTGAGTCTGGGCCTCAGACGTTTCACACTGCTCATCTAGAAGACAACAAAGGTGAAAACAAGCAAAAATATCAAATAGTATGTTTGAGATATTAAATATAATGACGCTTGTAAATACAATTGTACAAGCATACTTTGTTGTTGAATTAAACAAGAACAGTGGGAGAAAAACGTATTGAACATGTCGTTTTTCTCATAACACATATTTCTAAAGGTGCTGTTGACATGAAACTTTCACAGGATGTTGGTAAACAACCAAAGAAATCCATATGTGCAAAGAGAAACAAAACCAATTAGTTTACAAATTAATACAATGATACAATGAAACGATGCATGAAAAAAGTATTGAACACATGAAGATAGGGAGGTGTAGAAAGGCAGTGAAAGCCCAGACAACAGCTGAAATCTCTCAGTAGTTCTTCAGCAACCCTCTGCCCTTCGTCAGTGATGAAGATGAAACCACGGTGGACATTTAAGCAAGACAATGATATAAAACACAGCCTTCAGAGAAAGAAAATCAAGCTGTAGAATGGCCCAGCCAATCACCTGAATTAAATCAATAGAAAATACAAATTAAAGCTCAGATTTGATAAATGAGACCCCCAGAACTGTCAAGATTATCACACTCTGTTGAAGTCTGTGAAAAACTCACACCTGAGAAATTCATGTGACTTCATTCACCATATGAGAGGCGTCTTTAAGCTGCCATCACCAAAAAAGCCTTTCATATAAAGTATTAAATACATTTCAGTAGTACTTTTTCCCTTTGTTATTATTTTTGGGAGTATTTTTTATTTCTGTGCTTGTATTGTTTGGGTTTTCACCCAAATCTGGTTCAATTACATGTCAACAGCTCCTTTAGAAATAATATTTGCAGGAAAAAAAACATGATATGGTCAATACTTATTCACCCCACTGTATATTTGCAGTTCTGCTACTTTACAGTACATAAATGTATGGATGCTTGTTTCCACTGCAAACAGAAAATTTAAAGTAGGCTTTTTCTTTAATATGATTTTTTTATGAGAGCATTTTTCATTCATTCATTCATTTTCTTTTCAGCTTAGTCTCTTTATTAAACTGGGGTCGTCACAGTGTAATGAACCGCCAACTTATCCAGCATATGTTTTACGGAGCGGATGCCCTTCCAGCTGCAACCAATCACTAGGAAACATCCATACACACTCATACACTACGGGGAATTTAGCTTACCCAATTCACCTATACCACATTTTTGAACTTGTGGGGGAAACCAGAACACCCGGGGGAAACCGGAGCACTCGGAGGAAACCCAGGAGAACATGCAAACTCCACACAGAAATGCCAACTGACGCAGCTCTGGGCTCGAACCAGCGACCTTCTTGCTGTGAGGCGATTGTGCTACCCACTGTGTTACCCACTGCACCACAGTGCTGCCCATGAGAGCATTATTTACCATTTATTTGTACTACAAGAATAAGGCAACAATTGCATACTGTAAAAGTATTGTAAAAGTGCAAAGTGCATATTATTATGTCACACTTGCATTGCAAAAATGCTGACAGCATCAGATAAATGGTTCAATTTAAAATGTTTTCATTTATAGTAAAATCCTTTTCAATAATGAGTACAACAGCATGTGCGAACGTAAGCCAAAGCCTGCATGCAAATATGTGTGTATGTGTATGTTGTGTATTTAAGTGTTGGGAGGGAGGGTTGAGGAGGACACAATTTGCCCCATAAAAGCCAATTAGTTATCACAAATTAAGGGTGTAATTAAGATACTCCAATACTGAGATGTGATTAATATGTCTAGAGTTGTTTTCCATAATCAGATATCATCTCGCGTACTTGCACGCACAGTGCAATCAGTCTGCATGTGTGTATAAATAAATCCAGGGAGCATTTCATCATCCGAGACCAAAAAAATAAATAAATAAAAAAACTAAAGCACAACAAATCCAAACTGAAACAAAGGAGCTGATGGAAAAGGGGGAAATAAGACGAGGAAAAGAAAATAGGGCAAAGTGAAATGCCTAATTTATGTGCTTAAATATTCACACTTTTAGCAGCCATCTTCTGTGTGTCAGACAGAGCTAATCTACAATAAAACAGACTCCGAATCAAATCTCTCCCAACTATAAAAAATTGATGGGGATGTGTACACTCTCCCCTCAGAAATGATGCCCGCAATCACCACATACAAGTAATTATTCATCAAAGTGTCTAGTAGACAGAAAGGCAGATAAACATACACTTGCCTGTATTTTTTTTAGGTACACTTTTGCTACAACTGTCTTAATGCAGTATTTCCCAACCATGTTCCCGGAGACACACCAATAGTACATATTTTGGATGTCTCCCTTATCTGACCCATTCATTTCAGGTTCTGGAGTCTCTTCTAATGTTCTGATGAGTTGATTCAGGTGTGTTTGATTAGGGCAAGGTTGAAAATGTGAACTATTGGTTTGCCTTCAGGAACAGGGCTGGGGAAACACTGCCTTAATGGACCCAGATTTCTGGGTTTCTCAGCAGGAGAAATCGTCATAGTTGGGTAAACAAAAAAGAGGAGTGATGGGAGAATACCAAGGTTGATTTTATTATTTTTTTGCATTCCCGTTTGTTTAAACAATAAAAAAACGAGTTCACGAGTTTTCACGAGTTCAAAATTAGGAAAACAATTGTGTGAGACCGGTAACGGCAGCAGGAAGTGAGAGCAATAGCCCCTTTCACACAGTAAATATCCGGAAAATTTGCAGAACGACTTTACCGGTAAATTCAAATATGTGCTGTTCACACAGACAAGGACGTTCCGGATTTTTTCCCAGAAAGGGCCATTCACAGATCCATTCCAAAATACCTGTAAATTCTGACATCACTAACCAAAACTGAGCTCTAAACAGCTGTGCTTGTATTAAACATGAAGGTCTTTTTCTTGATGGTTTCACTTTTTCTTAAAACTTTAGCATTCATGCTGCTGCTTTTGTCCCAAGGAAGAACCAAATAACGGATATTGTGAACAACATCAATGAAAAGATATGGAGGAAAACTATTGCATACTAAGATGTACATTTGAGTTCATGCACTCGCGTCATGCAGGTAAACTCACAGCGGTTTATCATTCATAAGCATTTTATTTGTCATTTTTTACAAATTTGGCACAAATAAGCAACATAGACACATTAAATGATTAACAAGCTGCAGCTAAATGTGTCTGGAGAAAGATTTAAAGTCGTTTACTTTCATAAACAGCTTGATTGTCCAGAGTAGACCAGATTGGTCAGAGTAGATGACCACGTCAGCGCGTTTTAAATGTGAATGTGCTCTTTCCGGCAATTTTCCATTTGTGCTGGGAAATTACCGGTAATGGTACATCATCTTTTTCCGAAAAATCGCCGGTAATTTTGTCTGTATGTGTGAAAGGGGTTAATGCCAAATGTACTGTCCAACCCATAAAATAGACTCATGATTGGAAACAGTAATTATTCATTTTCATGCAATTATGTTACAAAAAGTATAGCTTTGTAAATATATATATATATATATATATATATATATATATATATATATATATATATATATATATATATATATATATATATATATATACATATATATACACACACACTTTTTTAGTCAAATTATTAAAAAGTTTCAAGGATTTAAAATGCTGATGACATTTAAATGCATCATCACACTATGTAAAGGATCAATTCTTCAAGATTTAACAAAATTCTGGAAGAAAATCCTCAGCAGATTTGGTCTATATTGACAGCATCGCACAGTTGCTGCAGATTTGTAAGCCGCACCTTCATGATGCAAAGCTCCCATTCCACCACATCCCAAAGGTACTCTACTGAAGTGAAATCTGGTGGCTGTGAAGTCAGTTTGAGTATAATGAGCTCATGGTTATGTTTAAGAAACCAATCTGAGATTATTTGAGCATTTTTTACTGTGCTGGCAGTAAGACAATTATCAGGTCTCAGATCCTGCAGTGGTCATAAAGAGATGGACATGGTCACCAACAATCCATAAGTAGGCTGTGGTGTGGAAACAATACTCAGTAAGTAAATTTTCACCAAACCAACAGACAAACACCAGCAGCCTGAACCACTGATACATGGCAAGCTGCTGCTGTAGCTCATCTGCTTCAAGGTTTGATTTTTTCAGAGATGCTCCTCTACAGAGCTCAGGCTTAACAAGTCATTATGTATCAATATACTGTTGCTTACTATCAGCTAAACCAGTCTGGTCATTCTCCTCTGACATAAAAGTATTGTCACCCACAAACCTCCCGCTCACTAAATATTTCTGATCCCTTCTCTAACTCCTATCAATGTGCAATTTGGACCAGCCACTTGGCAAAAACAACCACATCAGATTAAAAAACACACATCTGCCCCATTTCTATGCTTAGTTTGTACCTCAGAATGAATTATTATTATTATTATCATCCAAGTAGAATGTTGTTTTTTAAAGCAGAGAAAAAAATTACATATTATTAAAACAACAAACAGCTACTTTTGTTTTCTTCTTTAGAATAAGCGATGCACTGATCAACTGTATACAACAACACCAGAAAATAAAGACACTAAACAGGGTCAATTTAGACATTATGTTGTCTAGACATTTCACACCTCAATTAGAATGGCATCTTCAGTAGCAAATATTCTCTTTGATCAGTGCTGGGAGCCTTTTCGCAGTCTAGTTCAAAGTAACACATTATTTCTGAACAAAAGCAGCTTTGTATATGTGGGTGTTTCTTTAACTACAGACACCTCTGGCTTTGTGGACTTCAAAACCTGGTTAACCAGTCACAGTTAAAAAATAAAACGGATTTATTCAGTTCAACAATCAAACTGACAGTTCACAAACAACCATTTCATATCTCATTAAAGCGCATACATTTATTTATTATTATTTGTTTATTTTATTATTTATTTAACCTTTTGTTTAGGTCAAACAGTTAAACACCTTGGATAAAGACAGAATGATAAAGCATATACCAAAAAAGGATGCAATAACCTGAATAGGAATAAATTGGATGGCAAAAACAGGCAATAAAAAGTGCATGAATAAAGACTGTATTTGTTTGATCTGGTTAATGAATACTGTAATATTAATAAATATTAAACAATTAAAAAGCATTGTTAATGTATTCATGTGACAGCAAGTTTCTAGAAGACATCAATCAGTAGTCATTCATAAACTGGTGGTCAAAAGACATTTCTTATAAATATTAATGCGGAAAACAGACGTGCCACTAGACAACAACACTGAGTACGTTTACATTGACACCAATAATCTACTTTTAATATGATTAAGACAATACTCTGATTAAGAGTTTACCATGTAATCAGCAATTTTAGATTAATTTAATTTGACTAAAGTCATAATCAAGTGGAGTATGCCAATTTTAGTTGCAGTTTTGAAGTGCAGTACAGACATGTGAATTGAATACAGTCAACTAATCAAACTATTACCGTAATGCAAGATTTTCGCATCATTTTGCAGCAGGAGAGTCTATACCAAAGATGCCCAAAATAGGCACAGCGGTTTGGTCAACCATCCTTTCTAAGAAGAGAGTGATGGGAAAGTTGGGGGCGAATGCCTTTAACTGAGATTGTAATTTCTAATAAAACACAACCTTTTTCAATTGTTTTATTGCCAAGCTACACAAAAAAGCGAACTAAAATTAAATGTTTTAATTAGTGATGTTGTAAATTAGTCCAATTTTTAAAAAATGTAAATACTGCCACACTACGGGCAGAGATCAGTGCAGAAGACATCAGCAAGACATCAAATCGAGGCAAAAACAGGTGCAGCTTGTCTCGTGTATTCAGCATTGAACTCAATTCTGTTATAAATGTGATTGTTTTTGTTTTTACTGTCATAAATTTAATATAAAAAAATGCTGCACTAGTTAATATAATAGCAATGGTTTGTAGTTATTTTTAAATATTATTAATTACCCATGGCAACTTTAATGCAACACAGTTTGGTATATGTACCTTCGGCCCACAGCCCTCACCCAAGTCTTTCATAAGAAAAAGTTTGGGCACATGTGGTCTATACACAAATGGCTGTTTGACACTATTCTCCCCCATACGGCGTGTGGTCTCAAATTCCATTAAAACAACAATCTTCCAGCAGTTCATACTCGCATCCAATATCTCATTTGTCATGGGGACATGCATGAAATGTTCCCGTATGAAAGTGAAAGTGCCAAACTGCAGTTAAAGTCAACAAATTAAAAATGAAACACCCGAAATTACATGAAACTCCAGTGGACTTGTGGATAGCGTGGTGACGTGAATCGAATTATGTGCTATAACGTAAAATGGGATCATGAAAGGAACATTCAAAAAGTAACTCATGTAAACACAATCATATTATTGTCTTGTTCAGATTAAGGCAAATAATTTGGTTACTGATGTCCATGTAAACCTTGTCATTTCTGGGTTTTTTTTTTTATTGAAATAATTCTGTTTTGGAGAAGTATACCACATAATTCCAAACTCCAAAACTGAATAGTTTTATGCACCCTTTACAGAATTATCTTTTTTTCAGTTTAACTACTTACAATTTCACATTATTTTGATGAATTACATACCGTTTATTTCAGAAAACAAGTTTTTTTTTTCTTTTTTGCTACTCTTCACATAAACATAATGCATGTTGTGCATAAAAGTACATGAAACCAATTCAAATCCATCCACCCTTAGGGGAAACGGCATGATTCCAGCTAAACTCTACAGCACCGAGTCCTCAAGGTAAGACATTCAAATCACCCTTTAAACTCAAATGCACCTGCAGACAGGGTGGAGGTAACACTGGTGTGCTGCCACTCAGCATGTGACTGTATTCAGACGGGAACAACTTTTCCGCTGTTTTAAGTATTATTCTTTATCAGGAAGCTAAATCATCATTTCACACAACCACCCAGAGTGCCTGCTCAACAACAGAGGGGTTTCAAATGCGTGTGTGTGTGTGTGTGTGAGCGTCCCAGCAGACCCTGAACACACTCTTTGCATCTCTAGTGTATATGGCCTGCTGGAAGACTCAATAGGTTTCGGGAAAACACACACACACACACACCTGTTTTATCTTCCAGCCTCTATTGTCTGGCTGAGTTCGTTTGCCTGATTTAAACTTTTTCTCTTTGTGCACCTTGAACTTAGACCTGCTAAAAAACGGTTGCTATGGCAACAGGAGATTTCTCTTCTCCAAGAGTTTTCCGGTAAGATGTGTAATTCTTTACGCTCAGCTTCACCTGACTAAAGCGAAACAGTTTATCAGAAGCTAAAAATACCGCATGCAGCCATTAAAAGTGTTTATTTGGAGAATCAAAACAGATGGCTAAAATAGAAGCGTCTCACACACACACACACACAATTAAAAAAACAAGCTTACACACAAACACCTCATAGGATCTTCAGGCACT
Source organism: Danio aesculapii (assembly GCF_903798145.1). Lineage (NCBI taxonomy): Eukaryota > Metazoa > Chordata > Actinopteri > Cypriniformes > Danionidae > Danio > Danio aesculapii. The sequence goes on along the minus strand of NC_079445.1, from coordinate 32,298,532 downwards.
GGTAGTTGCACATGCTATAATGTAAGGTCCACTTAGCAGGCAGCAAACAAAGAGTTCAGAGTTCTAGCTCCAGAAAAGAACAAAGAGTACAAAACTGCTTGCAATGGCACTATGAGAGATTAAGAATTCCCTTTGAACTGGATAGTTCTCTGAACTGCAAATGCATCGTTTCCTGCTGCCCACGCATGCATAAACCGCTGCACCTTATCCCTCATTATATAATAAACACCCCAAACACAATGACAGGCCACACTGTTGCATGAAACAACTCTTGTCTCTTTCTTTTACTTCCAATTAAATGTTTTAAAACAAGCTTATCCTGCTCACCAAGGCTGCATTTATTTCATCAAAAATACAGTACAAATTGTAAAATGTCATTGCACTATAAAATAACTGTTCAAAGTACTTTATCATTTAATTGAATTATTTATTCCAGTGACTTCACAGATAATTTAGCTTCATTACTCCAGTCTTCAGAGTGACACATTCCTTCAGAAATCACTCTAGTACTAATAATAATAATTATTATTATTATTAATAATGACTGAAGTAATCATTTTATTTGAAGCTACATACTGAAGCTACATACTGAAGCTACTTATTTGAAGCT
>NC_079445.1:32107922-32292922 GCF_903798145.1 Danio aesculapii | reverse complement strand
ATTTATTTCTTTGTTTGTATTATTTTTATCTTCATTTATTTTTATTATTGATTTACTTCTTTTTTATGTATTTATACATACAAACATTTATAGATTTATTTCACTTCCAAAAAAAAGGGATGCAAAAATTTCAATAACTTAAATAGGAATAAATTGGATAGCAATAAAATGCAATACAGAGCGCATGAAAAAGACTGCATTTGTTCCATCTGGTTGAGGAATACTGTAATAAGAAAGATTTACCAGTTAAAAATGTTTTTTTATGCTTTAAATAATTCATGTGATATCTAATTTGTATCCTTCATAAATTAAAATAACAGGTCACAAGATCACCACCTTTCTACTTCTGCTCGACTAAAAGCTTGAGGCTTGTGTGAACAATATGAACAAATAAAGAATGCCTTGTTGTCCCATCACAGACAGGCAGGGCTTATTTACTCCCAGTGCCACTCATTTTAGTTAGAGAAGATTGTCATTTCTATAATGTGTCATAGAACGCATTAAGTTGAGGTTATTGTACTTGTGCTTGATCTACAAATGCACAAAAGATAGGCTTGTTACAATTATTATTGGAAATGATCCTGTTTTTGCTAATGAAAGCAATTTTATCTAGTATGCAACAAATTAAACATGGATCCCAACTCGCATTCCTCCCGCTCTCAACTCTAGTCAATTGCACATTTCTAAACTACAAAACTTGTAATATTAGTATGATTTTCAAGCTTGTTCTATTCTAAACGGCCTCTGAAAATTTGTATTACAAGCACTTCTGGTGTATATTTTCCCTTTAATGATGAATGCCTTGTTGTATCCCTCATTTGTAAGTCACTTTGGTGTGCACTAAATGAATAAATGTGAAGGTAAAACAGTAAAGACAGCTAGGTTAAACCTGCAATATGTGCCGGGTCGACCACATGCATTTTCCATTACGTAACAGTCTCTTTTCTTCTCAGTTCAGAAACACCAAATGCATCTCGGGTTGTACAATATGTAGTTGTTTTGTTTGTGACAAGAAGATGATATCAGTTTCAATTTAAGAGATTAAATCTTGTTTAGAGGAACAGACACAACATCGATCTTGAGAAAAGTTTAAATAAAGAGTGATTTATGACCTCTAAGTGGACATGTCACTAGACTGAACGGTAAATTGAAAGGAAAGCTGTTTAGGATTGGATATAAAGGGCCAGCAATGCAAACTAAGTGTGTGTGTGTGAGATTTACTGAGTGAATACTGATGAAATGGGTATGGCCTAGATATTACAATGCTGAGGTGGTTTATGATTGTGACCTCATAATTTAAAATGGTTTAAAATCATACTTGGTGGGCTTTTTCACATTTAAAATTTGCCATGTTTCCTGTGAGGGTTGGATTTAGGGATAGTTAGGGTAAGGTCATAGAATGAGTGGATTTTACAATATGAAATACATTACGCCAAACGGAGAGTCCTCTTAAATCACAAAAAAACTGTATGTGTGTGAAATTACCACAACTCCAAACTGCTCTGGTTCAGAGAGGTTGGCATATTCACTCTTGTACTTGACCAGTGCGTTCAGCTGCTCCTGTTCAGGCAGATGCTTCACCAGATTCTGAAAGAGAGAGAATGAGACAAAGAACTAGCGTTACTAAAAATCTGTGCTACATTCATTCAATTAGCAGTTCAACTTTAACCTGCAATCTAATTGTTGCTGGTTTAGTTGTAGCTTCTTGCCACTTAGTGGAGCTCCTCATCTAAATCGACTCACTGGCAATTAATGACACACTAGACTAATTGCGGGAACGATGGATCTCCCTTGAGCGTTCTGGGGTTAAGCTTCTCGTTCAAGGCCGAAACAACACTTTTGAGCTCAGCAACCCGCAAGTTCATGCGCTACCCGTGGCTGAAAAACTTGTGCGCCAACAGATGTATTAGTAAAACCATTAGGAAAAAGATTGCAGTTTTTTTCCCCTAAATTCTGTTTAATGGAGAGAAGATTTCTTCAACACATTTCTAAATATAATAGTTTCAATAACTCATTTATAATAACTGATTTATTTTATCTTTGCCATGATGACAGCAAATAATATTTGACTAGATATTTTTCAAGACACTTCTATTCAGCTTAAAGGGACATTTAAATGCTTAACTTGGTTAATTAGGTTGACTAGGCAAGTTAGGTTAACTAGGAAAGTTATTGTATAATGATGCTTTGTTCTGTTGACTATCGAAAAAAATATCTAGCTTAAAGGGGTTAATAATTTTGACCTTAAAATGCTTTTTTTTTTTTTTAATTAAAAAATGCTTTTAATCTAGCCAAAATAAAACAAATAAGACTTTCTCCAGAAGAAAAAATATTATCAGACATACAGTGAAATTTTCCTTGCTCTGTTAAACATCCCTTGGGAAATATAAAAAAAAAAAATAATAATAAAATAATAAAAATCAAAGGGAGTTTAATAATTCTGATTTCAACTGTATACTAATCATTTACTATTTTGCATTACTTTCATTTCATTTATTTCCTTGAATAATTGAAATGCTAACACTACCTTTATATTAAAAGTTTTAGATATCTATTTAATTGTATTATTTTTGTATTATTTGTTTTTCAGTAACTACACACTGCAATATGACATTTTATTTTATAAAAAAATGAAATGTTCTAATAACAATACCAGTGTGTGTTTTTAATTACTATTTTGTTATATATTGTTACGTTCCATGTAAGTTTTGTGTTCTTATGTTTTTGTTTTCTGTTGTGCCATCTCTCTCTTTTCCCTGCTGTGCATTCTGTCCTGCCCCAGGTGTGTGACCATTGGTCGAGAAGGCTGTCACTCATCATTATGACGTTGCTCGGCACACCAATCAAGAGCTGGTCCACCACATTCAAAAGGGCTTTGCTTGAGTTATTCAGGAGAAGCACCAGTCACTGACGTGGGTTACGCCAACCAGCCTGTTCTTCAGTGTTTTGTATTATTCTTTGTGGTGTAGCTTTCGTTTGTCTCTAGTTTAAATGCTTTGTTGTACACTTTGTAGCCTATTTTACCTGATTATTAGAAACTCGAACGATCTCTATAAGAATTGCATTATCAGATGAAAGTCTTTGTTTTGCTGATTGCTAACATTGTGTACTTTATGATGACCTAATTAATCCTGCTAGAATAATGTTTGGTTGTTAGTTAAGTTAGGGAGTAGTTGCCTCTACTGTAATTTTGTTTTGGTAGCTTGTGTATTTTAGTTTAAGCGTCAGATACGCTGAAGATTAAGGTTTTGGTTCTACATTTTTCTTTGGATAATATAACGAATATGGCCGATCAGACATATTATTATTGTGCTTTTATTCAAAAAATGCATCAGATTTAAACTTCTCATTGGTCTCAGCTCCGGAGGGTGGGTACAAAAGCATTCTTATAAAAGCTTGTGACCTAAGGCCACCGCACAGAGACTCTAGAAGACCAGAGAAAGACTTGAACCTAGAACTAGAACCTCAGGAGAACTCCAGAGCACTCCAGAGAGCAGGCGGGGACCCAGACAAAATGGGTTAATCACACAGCTCAGACATTCCCATCTCCGATACCTTTCTTTCTTTCCTTTCCATTGAGAGTCTAGTTAAATTTAGTGTGCCATGAAACCGGAAACAGTTTTGCCGCCTCAACAATCCAGACTTCTCCCCACTCCAAGCCTCACAAGGACAAAAAACTGATGACCAGCTAATCCCATGCTCAACAGAGGGAGTTCTTCACATCATAAAAGGAACGCAAGTAACACTTTCAGACTACCACTGAACTGGTGTAAACTAAATGGAACCCTAAAGAGACCATAGAAGGGTTAAATTGATTATTTTTGGTTCGCTTGGTTTGTCCATCTTTACACTCTCTCAAACTCTTACTTTACTCTTCTCTACACTTGTATGAATGTGTGTTTGTGTTAGTTTCTGTTAGATTAGTCAAAGTTTTATTTTGTATAAAGAAAGGTGCCTGTGCATGTTTATGAATCTAATGTCTTAAACTTTGATCTTGCTACCCTGCTTAAGCTTAAACATAAATGGGTTTTTATTTTTGATAGCAATAACCACAATTGATGTCAACTGTCCGTTCGAACGATCGCTGGTTGATTCATTTATTCGGATTTAAAGAGTCGATTCATTTGAAGCCCCGTTCAAATTACTCTTCAATTCCCTTTGAGCCAATTCGCTACAATAATTAGTTTAGTTGGTTGGGGTTTAGTTAGATTGTTTGGCAACACAAATATTTATTTTGGTTTTGTTAATAATTAATTCACATTTCTAATTTCCTATATTCATTGTTTTATGTCATTGTTTAATAAATTATTATTTTCGTTTCACATATTTTTACTCAATAGCAATAGCAAACCTTACTTAATGTTACGTCTCATCCCTTTAATAACCTAAAAACATAACATGCCATATAAATTATTAATAAAAAAAAAACACAAATACTATCATTTGTTTTTTTAATAACTATATTCTTTTTTACACGTTTACTATTAATTTTAGAAAGTTAGTAGTTTATTTATTTATTTAATTTTTTTTTTTGGTGAATAGCAATTTACAAGTAATAGTGTTTGTTCATTATTTCTTGATGATATGTATACAGTTGAAGTCAGAATTATTAACCCCCCATATTTTATTTTTTTCAATATTTCCCAAATGATGTTTAACAGAGCAAGGAAATTTTCACAGTGTCTCTGATAATATTTTTTCTTCTGGAGCAAGTCTTGTTGTTTTATTTTGGCTAGAATAAAAGCCGTTTTTATTTTCTTGAGAACCATTTTAAGGTCAAAATTATTAGCCCCTTTAAGCTATATTATATATCTTTTTTGATAGTCTACAGAACACACCATCATTATACAATAACTTGCCTAATTACCCTAACCTGCCTAGTTAACCTAATTAACCGTTAAGCCTTTAAATGTCACATTAAGCTGAATAGAAGTGTCTTGAAAAATATCTAGTCAAATATTATGTACTGTCATCATGGCAAGATAAAATAAATCAGTTATTAGAAAAGAGTTAATAAAACTATTACGTTTCGAAAAAATCTCTCCGTTAAACAGAAATTAGGGTAAAAATGAACAGGGGGGCTAATAATTGTGACTTCAACTGTACATATTCTTTTCTCTCGACTAATCAGTGGTTCAGACCACAAACACAGCATCGTCATTATATATAGTTTTAACTTAAACAATTAATAGACATCTCCTTTTCCTAATTAGCTGCTCTTGTCAATCATCACCAATCCTACCTTATAAAAGCCAAATACTTCACACACACACTAAAAAAGGCCTATAGCAACAAAGTAATCTTTTTTTAATGCATGCAATCAAGTGAACATGTCTATCCACAGTGTGTGTTCTCTTGTACTCTCATGTACCCTTGTCACTCTCCAGGAGACCATTAAATCGCAGACATATATGGAACTCCGAGAAATTCTCATTTATTCACAGTACAGTATTGCGGTTCTGTTATTTTTCCAAGCCAGATCTGTAGTGCGCAGGTATAGGCATGAACTACAATATAAATCCACATTTAATTAACTGCTTATCTGTGGGGGTTCAAACTGTTTTTTATTAGTAGTCAGAAAATAAAGCACCTGCTACTCAGTCTCTGACTTCAGACACAAAACTTTAAAGCTTAATTTACTCACAGATGAACTGCTCCAGAGCATCTCCAAATGGCCACTTCTTTAGTACACATGAACATGAGTCTAATAGACGGATAACCATGTTTGTCTGTATCACCACCAAAATGAAAGATTGCAAAAAGCACAGATGCAGATGGCTATTTACGCTGTTCCCATCTCAATCATTAGGATAAATATGGGGCTGCTTTTAAGTGGTAAGTAGTATAAAATAACAAAGCTTTGTTATGGATCTGAAGTGGATATTTTAAAACTATAATAGTGAGTGAAATGCTGGCATGCATTAACTACTAAAGAATAGATAAAGCTGAGCCTAACATCAGTGTTGAATGATGAAAAGCAGGGGGAAATCAAAGAGACAGCGAATGTATAATGTATTTATAAAACAAAAATGAAATATATGCATTTAAATTGAGAGTAAAAATATGTCAGTCAAAAGAGATTCTGCTTTGCCATATAGTCAATCTCTGGCATGACTTTAAAAAGCAGAAATTGTAGTGCATTGGGATCCAGGCTTGATTTTACTGGCAGCAAATTAGTTCTGATGTGCATACTGAAAGTGCTCAGTACAAACACACTGGAACTTGTTTACAGTTGCTGCATTGGAAACTTTGCGGTATCACTGCAGAACCAAACTGATGTGTGGTTATGCCACAGCAGGTGTGCAAATGTCTGATATCTCACAATCAATTCAAAACATTTACTATTTTGATGAGTATTTTTTTTAACCAAGTGATGCATAATGTGAAGCTGTTTTACACTGGTGCCAGACTTTCTTCAACATACATCTGTTATCTGTTGGATTGTGTCCATCAAGAGCCCGAATAGAAAATGAAGAAATTAAATGAAAAAGAGACAAGGAAAGGTAACCATCAAAACTATAATAACAGTTATTATTAGTAGTAGTAGTAGCAGTACTATTCATTTTATAATACTTTATTATTATTATTTTATTTTTATCAACCCAACCACATCCAGACCAGCTTAACTCATCTTAACTTTAAAACAGATGACTGGGGACTACCATGATCAGCTCACTAATATATAGAACCGCTAAAAAGCAAAGGTTTGATCAAGTCTATTAAGAATTACATTTTAGACCTATGCAGGGTTAAACCTTGAGTATTTATTTTCTAGTGGCCCGGTATTACCATGAGGAAGTGTGTAATTCTTTTAGTTTTCTTTCCCTGATTAGAGAATATAATTTGGGGATTTTAATTTTGGCCATTTTGCTATAAAAAAGTCTGACAGCTGTTGAGAATTGTATCTCTCTGCCATAAAAATCTTAAATATAAAAAAACAAGGCTTTATTGAGATGGACTGTAGGTGATTGAATCGATGTGGGCACGAGAGTAGATTTACTTGGACAAAGCTAAATTAAGACCTGTTTAAAATAAATTTAGACTTTAAACACACATTTCAGTTACTTTAAGACTTTTAAGGCGTAAAGTTTTGTTTTTTATTTTTATTTTTTTTATTTTTTAACTTTTTAAGACCAACAGACACCCTGTTCTTCATATTTACATCATATGAAATACAGTAGGTAGCAAAAAAATACAATATCCAATGAGGCTTGTTTTTATCCCTAATAGCATTAATGCAAATGTGATTTTTTTTTATATAACTTGACACATTTCATTAAAACATTGGCTAATATAAAAAATTATTTATAGAATTTGTTTTCTAAATATGCTCAGTTTTACCAACCAAACTATTACAAGGCAGCAGCTTTAGAAAGCCAGCAATATTCAGCTTAAAAAAAAAAAGCGTGCTTAAAATATTGTTTTGTGAAATCGAACTTTCAATCTGATAATTTACTAATCTGTAAATAGCAAATGATCACAAATCTGCCAAATGTGATAAATGGTATTTATAATGGATTAATTTCTGAGTGTGTCATTAATTGTTACATAATCTGTTGATCACATTATATATGCATATTTTATTTCATATCTGTAATAAAATATTAATAATAATACATATTGATATTAACAATAACAACGACAACAATTATCATTATTATTATTATTATTATTACTATAATAATAATAATAATAATAATAATAATAATAATAATAATAATAATAATAATAATAATAATAAATTTATTTGGACAAAATGTATTTAATTAATAACACCTATTTTCTATAACTATAATATATAGTTATATAACTTTAACTACTATGCATCCTTAGGGGAAAAATATTATTATATGTATTAATATTAGTGCTTTTAAAGTTACATCTTAAAGTGCTTTACACAGAAGGTAAAAATAACACAAAAACAATGACAATAAAAGAATAATAATAACAATAAGACTGACTAAAAATAATTATAATAATACTAACAACAACAACAACAATAACAACAACAAGATTAATAATAATAATCATAATAAGATTAATAATAATAATAGTAGCAATAACCACACCAATAATAATAATAATAATAAAAGTTAAAACTAGTTATTCTACTAGTTATTATACTATAGTTTATTCTCAGAGGATAAACAACCAACCTTTAACTAAGAACTCAGAAAAGCAGATCAACACATTCCTGGATTAGTTACCAGACATTAGTCATTAAAATAGCAGCTCTGGAAAGCAGTGAAATGGCTGTTGAAGAATTTTTCTTACATCAGCATCTGTCCTCTGAACATAGGGATGTTTTAAAGGTCATGAATGGCGATGAGAGGTGATGTTACCTGGATCATGGGCTCAGTCAGCTGATCCTCATCCACCTCTAAAATCATTCTCCTGATCTCCTCGTAGGGCATACGGAACGACCCAAGGAAAATCGCTAACACAGAGAGAGAGAATGAGAGAGAGAGAGAGTTTACATCAAAAGCTCCCTGCATTAATTCATCAACAAGCCACATACTCTCTGTTTAAAGAGTGTGTGCGTGTGTGTGTCCACCGCATGCTGATAATATCTGATCAACAGAAAGAATGAGCTTGACGTCCTCTAAATTTGAAACTCCCTTAAACTGGACGAGACACGGGCCAGACGAGCACTTCAGCTGTATCAAGATAACATTCATATATCAAGGCAACAGGGCTTTCACCTCTGCCTGCATCTGTCACAAACACTCACCAGTCCTGAGCACAAATCTGATTTCAGACGAACGGCAATAAAGTATAGGTGAGAGAACGAGTAAGTGAATGACAGAAAAGCTAAAAAGGGTGAGGGACAGAAAGCCGGGACAGAAACATCACTTCTTTTTTCTTGCTTTCCCCCTCATTACAAAACTCTGCTCACTGCCACAGAGACAGTTGGACAAAGAAATCCGTCTGAATACATTAATGAAAGAAAGGAAGAGACAGAAAGAGGAAAGTGGTTTAAAAGTTTCAAAACAGGTGCAAGGAGAAGTGTGTGAAGGAAGAGGAGAGTCATAAGGCATTGTATTTAACAGCACGAGACAGGTGTTATTGTGTACCTCAAAGTTCTGAGAGAGAAAGAGACGGAAGGATACATGAAAAAGGGACACCTGAAAACCTGTTTTGACACCCACACCTTCTTGCAGAGAAAGAGCAGGTGGGAAATAACTTTTTCATATTGTTTTTAGAAACATTGTTTGAAACATTGCTGTCTTTTCATCCGATTTATCTTCACAGCTTTTTTTTTTTTTTTTTTTTTTTTCATTTTTGGTATGTATGTGAAAGTCAAATGGATTTTATTGCATCTTGTTGTATGTATATGTGTATGTGAATAAAATCAAATAAAATAAAAGAAAATCCCCCCCAAAAATTAAGTAAAATAAAATAAAATATTTAATAAAATAATTAAAAAATGTTCAATAAAAAAAATGTAAATATAAAACAAAAATAAAACAAAAACAAAAATGAACATTAAAATAAAGTAAAATAAAATTGAATACAAATAAAGTAAAATTAAGAAAAATAAAAAAGTAAAATAAAATATTAATAATAATAATAATATTAAAATATAAAAGAAAACTAATAATAAAATTAACAATAAATAAAAGTAAAATAAAAATAAAGTAAAATAAAATAAATTAAAATGAAAAATAAATTAAAAATACATTTTTTATAAATTTAAATATAAAAACTTAAAATAAAACGAACTAAAAATGAACATTAAAACAGTAAAATAAAATAAAATACAAATAAAGTAAAATAAAGTAAAAATAAAATAAAATAACAAATATAATATAATATATAATAAAAAATATATATATAAAAATACAACAATATAAAAATGAAATAAAATAAAAAATAAAAACAATATAAAATATAATATAAAATAATACCTATGAAATAAAAAATTAAAATTAATTAAATAAAATATAATAAATATAATATAAAATAAAAACAATATAAAATATAATATAAAATAATACCTATGAAATAAAAAAATAAAATTAATTAAATAAAATATAATAAATATAATATAAAATAAAAACAATATAAAAAATAAAAAATGTAACATTTAAATACAATTTAATGTAAAAAATTTATATAAAAATGAAAAAATATACAATAACTAAAATATAAAATATATAAAATATAAAAAATTCAACAAAATTAAACAATATTAAAATATAAAATAAAATACAATATATTAAATAAAATATATATAACAAATATTATATAACATATAATAAATAGAAAATAATAGAAAATAAAAAATTATTATAGAAATCTAAAAATTAAATAAAACAATATAAAAAAATAAATAAAATAAAATAAATGAAATAAAATAAAATTGCTGCTTAATACTCACAAAGGTTCTGTGCTATCTTCGGGTCCAGCACTTTCAGTTCTTTCACTCTCTTTTTGATGCATTTCTTCTCCTCCAGGTCCTCCTCTTCTCTTCGAGCTGAAAATCATCACCATTAGATGTTAATACCACATCTAACCACATGCATGCAGAAAACCATGTTCAACACCAGCAGTGTGAGCAAACAAATTCACACACTGACAGTCACAGAACTGACACAGAGCTTGAAGCAGACTAATGGGCTACAGCAGTGGAAACACATTAGCCTGCATTTAATTTTTCACCATTACTGTCAATCACATGTGGGAAAGAAACTAGCATTACATATTAAACACAATCAAACCGAAAACACTGAATAATTAAAGAGTGAAGAACCAAGGGGAATTATGTTTAATGAGGACCTGTGGGGTTGTATGATGTGTTGACCTCTCGGGGTCAGATGATGAGCAAGGTGGTATTGTGTAAACATGTTTGCATCATGACAAGAAAAATAAGAGTGATGTCGAGTGCTGAATGACAAACTGCACACTTTAAAACCAACACAATGCTCAAAATATATATGCAGAGATCAGAATAGGATCCAGTAAATCCAGAATACAATTATAATATAATATTGTGATATTTTCTTATCATTCTGCAATATATATAATGCAATATGAACACAAGTTCACCTTAAATATCTATTGGAAAGAATTTATCATTTTAAATAGATTGGGATGATTATATAGGTTAGCACAGCTGCATAAAATTTGATAAGCAATCCACAAGCTTAGAATACGTCATTAAAGAAACATATACAAATTAAATAAACCAGGTTTTTGTTTTCAGAGGAGTCTTTTCTGTTCAGCTATACAGCAACTGAATAATTAAATGTAAAATAATAAAGCACAGTTTGTAATGTATAAAAAAAAGTCAATAAAATGTATTGTTATTTACTTAAAAATGGCTCAATATCTTACACCTGAATGCGTTTAAAATTATGAAACAGTCGCAGGACTCATAAAACACTACCAAAATGATCAATTACAATACAGACTCAACATTGCAGATCCTGCAATGTGACTATTGCAAATGATCAAATTGCAATATCGATGCTAAAACGATATTTTGAGCAGCCCTCGATCTAAATGCATTTATCATGCCTAAAAACACGTAGCTTCAATCTGAACATCTCAACAATCTGTGACGTCCAAACACATTGTCTAAATTGGTTTAATGTTAAATTATACACAATGCCCAAAAAGGTTGGCTAGGTAGGTAGCTTCAATTTGGACACTTCTATGATGTCCAAATATGCCGTCTAAATAAGCAGCACCAGTTGTCTATAGCCATATACGGACGGGACTAGTTTTACAGGGGCAAATTCTGTTTCACGGACGTAAATTGAGATTATAAACCCATCCAAATTGGTCATGTTTGTGAAAATAAAACTCCAAAACATGTTTTCTTATGTGTTTTGATCAACGTTAACTACTGAACCACACCAATAATGGATGTAGTTGTTTTTGCTTCCTTGTAAAGAAATTAAAAATTAAATTAAGTCAACAATCAAGAGGCAAATCATGTAAATTGTTAAGACAGGCTACTGTAATATGTTTCAGGTAGAGCACTTTTGGATAGAGTACTTTCAGTAAGAGTATTTTCAGCTTTGTTTTGCACTTGATGACTAAACATGTGCTGTATAGCACTGTTTTGAACTTGACTATAATGTCCCAAAATGCTGTCTAGCTAAGGTAGCTTCAATTTTGACATGTTTATGGCACCCAGACACATTGCTTATTTAAAATGAGCTGAAACAACACAATTATTAAGATGTTTTGGGGACAACTCAATTGTTTTATGTTCAATCCACTTAAATGTGTTACGGTAACTTAATCGATTTGTGTAGGAACAACATGAATGCATTGTGTGGAACCCTGCATTTTTTACAGTGTATGTAACTTCAACTGAAACAAGTTTATGATTCTCTATGCAGATACCTTCAATTTAAACCGGTTGCTTTAGTTTAATCTGGTCTATAACAATCAAGAACAAAAACTAGATGGATAGCTTACATTGAAACATGTCTATGGTTCCACAGTAACACTGTCTAGAAAGTAAAATTATATTTGATAATAACTTTGACAGCCCAAAATTCTGTCCAGGTACTGTAGGTAGTTTCTACTTGAAAACGTCCAGAAATGCTGTCTAGGTAGCTCATTAGGTATTGAAGCACAGCCCATGAGTGTGTAATGGTCATGCTGAGAGAGTAAAGGGATTGGACTTTGGCAAGACAGCTGTGAAGAATGAGATTAGAGCCACACAGCTGTGATGACTGTAGTAAATGAGGTCACACTCTGCCTGTCCTGTGCGCACAGTCATTTTTAACCATACATTTGTAGTAGCTTGCTCTGCATACAGATTTTAGGAAAGGGTTAAAATTAAAATTAGTTTATTGTATTATCTCAATTTCCTGGTAAATATAATCCAACGAAAAAGGCAAGGTAGAGGTCATTGACTAACAGGTTAAACAGCTCCCTCTTCAGATCTTGGAAAGAGAGAGATGGTTTTAAAAAAAGAGAGAGGAGCAGATGGAAAGCACAGGGTTTCAATACAAGTTTAATTATTTAAGACACCAGATTAAGAGAAGTAAACGCAGGTCTCCGGAGAGAAGTGCATAATTGTCTTGTGCACTAATTAACACGGCTGTCTGGATACCGGCTCAGAAAACACAGGTGCAGGGTTAATCTACAGGAAAAGAGTCCTATTCATACAAACAACAAACCCAGATGCATATCTAAACCAGCAAGAGTCTATACACTCAGGGACAATGACGATGGAGATTCAAAGTAACTACATACGATGTACAGGATTCACAGAGAGAAGTCTAAGGCAACAGGACAAAAGTGGCAGATTTTGGTCAATCTATGGAGCAAAATGTGTGAAAAAGCTAATCTAGAAGAGCTTCTCACTAACCCTTGTGCATCTAAACTACTAAACATTCTCTGAAATAAAACCTTTTGAATTACTTTTTGCTTAAATGGCAGTGGGATGAAATATTATTTAATGAATGTCAATGAGGGCATTTTTGTCCTGAAATTAACTAGAGCAAAACAGATGCATGACTGGAAAGAAGGCTGAAATATTTAAAGTTCAATAAAAAAATAGGCATTTTCTTCCAAAAAGTGATTATGTTTGCATTAAAATAAGCAAAATTATCATATATTGTCCATAAGGGTGCATAAGGGTTAATCAGTACTGTATTATGATTGCAGTTGACTTCAGACTATTAATTTTGAACACCCAAAATAATGAGTCATCATGGGGGAGGGGCTTCTGTTGTGACAGTGGGTCTATATGCAGAAAATGTTTACATGACAATATTTTCAGCTAAAAACAGGAAACGTGCTTTTGGCCTGTTCATTTTCATGACAACTGTGTTTTTGTGGCTGAAAACTAGTGGTGTAATGGATCCCAAATCTCACGGTTTGGATCACATTAAGAGTATTTAGTCACGGATCGGATCATTTTTCTGATCAGTCAAAAAGGGGAGGAGCCAAATGTAATTTGCTTTCCATTTAATACAAAAACAGTAGTGCAAGACACTTTTGGTTTTGATAAACAGAACTTAGAACCTGTAATTTTTTTTATTAAAAAATAAAAAGAAATAATTAGCTGAATAAAAATAAATAGCAAAATATTCAGTTACTATACTGCGGTTTAGAAATGTATAAATCTAACATAATTTGTACAATTCATATTTATTCTTAGTCTCCTTTTCAATAAATGATTCAGTTACTCATAAATCTTAATGTTTCATGGCTAGATGGATCATTTTTGAAGAATTATTCAGTGGCATATTTTTGATTGCTGGTTGTCGTCACGTATTGGTTAAAACATGTTTTTGCTGCCTACAACTTTCATTTTTGAGCATCATTAAATACATATGATGGTGATTTTAATCTTTACCATAAACATCAGTGGTTTTATCTAAACTATAAACTATTCTCCCAGTACTTATGTGTTATTTGACTGTTTGTAATTTCATTACTAACACAAAAGACTAAAGACTAAATCTCTTTCTTGATTTTTGCATTTTCAGATTTGAATGCAGCAATTTGAAGGATTAATAACCATTTGCAAATTACCATCATTTATAATTTATGTTGCGTGGGTGTTGAGATTGGGTGTTGTCCCGATCTTTTAATGATTAATCGTGCAGCTTACACTGAATGCGTTGATGCAGGCTAAACAAGTAGTGACAGAAAACACCTTTAATGAAACCCACCACATCCCGAATAATCTACCACAACTTCTTCCATCATTATATTTTACAGGAAAGTCTAAATGCTTTTATACATGTGATTTGAATGATGCAAGAGGCCATCTCTCTGTGATAGTTTCAAATTTAGGATTAATCACATGTGAGTCATGTGTTCCGAACCATGGGTTGTGACCCATACGAATGATGGATCAACTGTGATCCGTTACACCCCTATTGAAAACGCATAAATATGAACAGGTTTCAAAGTAGGCATTTTTTTTACATTTTTGTCACTGTTGATGTCTTTGAAAATAATGACAATGTGTGAATGCATACCACATATCGAGTACATGGTAATGTTGTTGTTACTCGAGTGTCTGCTAACGCTTCATCGGGAAAGTATAGGTTTACTTTACATTACAACCAAAGTGGAGACACATCTTTCTAAACACTCACAACTTGTGGGACTTGTGGAGCTGCGCGTTAATGGATTTGCTCTTCAGAAGTTTAAACCACACTGAACTAAACTAAACTGAACTTTGAAAATTGGACTGACACAATCTGCATTGTAAAAGTGCTATAGAAATAAAGACGAATTGAATTGAAAGCAGAGAACCGTCAATAGCAAATCCTTACAGGTCCTGTTTACTAAGAAGGTGACAGTAGCAAATACTGACCTAGCATAAGGTCAGGGGTATGAATAATTTCAGGCTTGACTGTACGTAATAAAGCATGGTTGTTTTCACAGAAGTGTAAACACGAATACTTTTTAAAATGTTGTCATGTAAACTTTTTTAAAACGCAAGGAAAAAACTTTTTGGTTACAACGTTGCCATGTAAACAAAGTCTAAGGGTGCATCCCAAATCGCATTTATGTACTATTCTACGCCATTTTGTAGTACAAATAGTGTATGTAGTGCATTCACACTGAAAACTATAAAATTATTAAGTGCACTTTATACTCAGATGATGCTCTTATTCAACCGGTATAATGAAGTGTGGAATGATGGACACTTCAAGCACACAATGGACGTAACGGAAGGGGCGGAGCTTTCGGGCACTGATGTTGGATTACTTTATTTACTTTGGATTGTGAAAGCAAAACTCTCCTACGAGAGCGAATATAGCGCCTCCCGATGGTGAATGTGATTATATTCATGGCAGGTATTATTTTGTACTTTGGTCATTTATTTCACTAATTCAGCAACTGTCAAATGTCATCAGGAAAATGGTTTGAATTTCCGATCAGTAAAAAAAAAAAATTAATTAATTAAAAAAAAACATTAGAGTTCCATTTGGGACAACATTACATACATATACCATGGTGTCAAGTGTGTAAGTGCATAAGTACATAGTGCATAATGCATAGTGTACAGTGTGCCATTTGGGATGCAGCTTTAGGCCCAAACCCAATTCTACCCCTTAGCCCTTCCCCTTACCCCTTACCCCTTAAGGGGTAGGGTGTCCCAATTCTCTTTAGCTTGAAGGCGTAGGACTAAGGGGAAGGGCTATATACCCCTTTGAACGGAGGTTTTTCAGAACCACACTCGAAACCAAGGGGTAAGAAAAATTCCCAGAATACACCAGCCATAGCGGCAGCATAGCTGCACCCAGAAGTAAGTTATCACGAATTACAACAAACAAGCATATGTTTTAATACATTTAAAATGGTGTTCGTGTTTTAATAATAAATAATAACTCCTGTATAGCAGTCCCACAACATTCTGTCACTCGATGACACTCGAATACCCTGTCAGTAAAGTCTAGTGGCTGGGAATGAGCTTTTTACAGTGTCTGCTATAACATTAATGTTGTTTTCGTGTGTTTACATAGATTAACATGGCCACTGTGTAAATTTGCAGTACAGTTATGATCTTATTCTCACATTAGATCGTTATGATAACATAACATATGCCTTCAGTGATTTCCTGAAGATAAATACTAAAATAATAACACAACTGAAATAACTACAGCAGTCGCAATCGTCTGATCTCATATAAAGCAAGAGATCGTGATGATATGATGACGTGTGCATGTGTTGTGGTGTCCCATTTCTTAGGGGTAAGTTTTAAAGCCCTTCCCCTTCACACTCTGTTTCAAGGGCCAATGGGAAGGGGCAGGGGTACAAAAATAGAATTGGGATTGGGCCTTAGTCTCCAGCAAACACACACTTACTGTGCTTGGGTGTGACTTCCACGGGTTCACTCTTCTCAGTCACTTTGAGTGGACAGCAAGAAAACAGAACAAGAAAGCATATTATACACCGGCATACATCCGCCAACAGAGAAAGACCGCGAGAGCCAGAAAAACAAAAGAAAATCTAACAGACACTACAAGAGCCTGAAGAGCAAGACGTGGAGACATGATTTCTCATTAAATTCCACAATTAATTGTTAATTATGCTAAAACTCTGGAGTGGACAAATTTGATTTGGCAAATTGCGAGATGGCTAAAACTTGAGGAAGTGAAACCCAAAAGAACTAATTGTAATCAGTTGGCAAGATGGAGGAAGATCATTAAAGATTCATGTTCTTGATGTAATTGGAACAAATTGGCTGATTTATCCTGTACATCACATGAGGATATCAAAGATCAGCTCAATTGCTGAAAGATGTAACGCATGAAACGGATGATAACTTGCTCTTTTTCAGTCATCCTCGATGTGCAGATATAGCGCTCGGCGAATGTGAACTCTAAAAAGAGGCTGCGCACAGTGGGAATATTGATCCGGAAGCACAGGTCTCCATCTAGCCACCCTATTCATATTACCCCTCTTCTACAAAAAGAATAGAAAGCAAGTGTGTGTGGGATAAAGATATGCAGTATTGATCTGCTGATCATGACTAACAGCCGTGCCATCAAATCTACACCTATTCATTACACACACACACACAGCGCATGCACACTAAACACATATACAAGTCAGATGATGTATGATTCATAGTGCAGTCTCTCAGAGGCACACAAAACCAAAGTGTGTGTAACGGCCTTCGCTGAGACTTTAACTGCTCGAGTATATGGCTAATAAATTTATGATACTATGGCCTCTTTAAAGCTTCTAAAGATTGTGTTTTTCCTATCTTTGAACAGGAAAGCATCTTGTTAAGTATTTATTTCTTAAAGGAGTAGCCCATTCAAAAAACATTTCTTGGAGGAATTTAGGAGGAGTCGGGTTTCAAAACTGATCATGAAGTTTTAATTGATATTTTAGTGCTCAAATGTCTGGTAGTGTAGTTTATAAATCATATACATCACTGTTATGGGGCTCAATTTAAGCTTTTGTAAATCATTGGTTTAAAAAATAAAACATATAAGGTGATTAAACAAATACAATATGCATATACAAATATAATATAAAGTTGTGGGACGACAGAGAAAAGAAAACAGGATAAATGTGACTAACACTAAGAATTCAACACCTTTTCAATACAACTTGATCTTTTTCCAAGCAGGAAAAACAGAGCTAGAATATTTGCAAGAGTGTTGCACTATGAGACGCAATCTCTGTAGACCCGTTTAACCACTAGTGCTGTCATGATTACCGGATTTCTAAGTAAACCACAAAAAAATTCAGACTTTCTGCTCATGTTGTTTGTTACAAAATTGCATAAAGCCGCTAATTGTATCTGTTTGTTCATTCTCAGGTACAAAACTTGGTGTAATGCCTTGTGTCTCTAAATAACTCTATTATCCACCTTTTAAGAGCTACAAAAGCTTTAAAAATCCTGACAGGGTATTATGTCCACTGTAAAAGTGATAATTTCTTAATTTACTTAAGTCAACTTGTTGCTTTTTAAGTAAAGAAAATAAAGTAAACTCACTGTAACTTAGGACTATTAAGTTGAATATAACTAATAATTATGCACAGTTTCATTTACTTAATTTTAAAGCAACAGGTTTACTCACTTATTTAAAGTAAATTCACCAAATAAAAAAAAAACATGTTTACTCAATTATTTTGAGCAAAGTCAACTAATAATTTTAAAAGAAACTTTTACTCACTTAGTTTAAGTCAACTTACAATTTAGTAAACTAATATTTAAAAAAAAAAAACATGTTTATGCACTTATTTTAAGGGAACTAATAATTTAAAGAAACGTTTACTCATTTAAGTCAACTAATAATATTAAAAGAAACCTGTTTACTCACTTATTTTAAGTCAACTAATAATTTTAAAAGAAATCTGTTTACTCACTTATTTTAAGTAGTCAACTAATAATTTAAAAAGAAACCTGTTTACTCACTTATTTTAAGTAAAGTCAACTAATAATTTAAAAAGAAACCTGTTTACTCGCTTATTTTAAGTAAAGTCAACTAATAATTTAAAAAGAAACCTGTTTACTCACTTATTTTAAGTAGTCAACTAATAATTTAAAAAGAAACCTGTTTACTCACTTAAGCCAACTTACAATTAAGTCAACTAATAATTAAAAAAAAACATGTTTACTTACTTATTTTAAGTAAAGTCAACTAATAATTTTTAAAGAAACCTGTTTACTCACTACGTTACTTAGCAAAGTCAACTAATAATAAAAAAACATGTTTACTCACTATTTTAAGTCAACTAATAATTTTTAAAGAAACATGTTTACTCACTATTTTAAGTCAACTAATAATTTTTAAAGAAACATGTTTACTCACTTATATTAAGTAAAGTCAACTAATAGGTACAAAATATTAAATATATCAAGCTCGTCTTAAACAGATCTTATTTTGTTTTAAAATACTTTTGACGTTTCTGAATTTCAGAACTCATTTCTGCTGCATTATTGCCACTCATGAACACATTTTGTATATCTATAGACAAAATAGACTCCACCAGACTGAACTATACTGGCTGACTTACAAGCACAGCTAATTATTATTAAACGAAAAGAACATTGCTTTAAAGGTCTTTCAGACAGGTGATTTTTCACATACTATGTACTACACTGTCACCATATTAAAGGCCATTAAAAGTCACTAAACATCCTTAAAAGCACTTTGAAATAGAGCAGAGTTGCAGCGACAACATCAATGTCGCAGAGCCCACAAGCCGATTCAGTGATTCCTGCCACACACTTGTAGTGAGAAGTCATTAACCCCATCAATTAACATTTAGATGGTTAATGAAAGGGCAACTGACATGAAATGGTCTAACATGGTGTCTCCAAATGTCAAGTATATATACATCTAACGAAGGAAAGGCAGATGAGTGCATTGATGCTGAAGTATTTTACATATAAACAGAACCAATGTGTGACACCATTATAGTGTAAAGCAAAAATCCTGTATTAATGCAGAGTATGAAAAGTTTTGCGCAGAACAACCCAAAATATATAGAAACTGAAAAGACATCGCATTAAATTTAACCTTGATGTTTACTGTGTGATAAACAAAAATGATTTTGTTAATATTGTCTTGACTAAAATGATTAGAATAGTGAAATAAATAAATACGTACTTTATTTTAGATATTAATTATATAAGTGTGAGGCTACTTCCAAAGAAGAATCTTATTAAATAAACATTTAAACAGTTTAAATGAATAATTATATGTGACCTCTTTTCTCACAATAAAACTTAAGTATACAATTATTTCTGACATAATCCTGTATAATGACACAGTGCAGTGCTTTTAATCTGACCTTACATGTGCTGTCTTAAATTTGAAATGAAAGAAGTGAAATTGACTGCTAAAGGTTCGAAAGGGCGGATGGGTAGTTTGATGGACAGACGGACAGGTAGTTCGATGGATGGACGGACGGACAGGTAGTTTGATAGACGGACGGACGGACAGGTAGTTTGATAGACGGACGGACGGACAGGTAGTTTGATGGACGGACGGACAGGTAGTTTGATGGACGGACGGACAGACAGGTAGTTCGATGGACGGACATGTAGTTCGATGGACAGATGGATGGATGGATGGACGGATGGACAGGTAGTTCAATGGATGGACGGACAGATGGGTAGTTGGATGGATGGATGGATGGATAGATGGATGAATAGGTGGATGAATGGGTAGTTTGATGGACGGACGGACGGGTAGTTCAATGGACAGACAGACATGTAGTTCGATGGACGGACAGATGGTAGTTTTGTGGACAGACGGACGAATGTGTAGTTCAGTGGATGGATGAATGGATGGATGAACAGATGAATAGTTTGATGGATGGATGAATGAATGGATGGACAGACAAATAGTTTGATGGATGGATGAATGGATGGATGGACAGACGAATAGTTGGATGAATGGTTGGATGGATGGATGGATGGATGGATGGATGGACGGGTAGCTCAATGGATGGATAGTTCGATGGATGGACGGACAGATGGACAGATAGGTAATTCGATGGATAGACAGACGGACAGATAGGTAATTCGATGGATAGACAGACAAAAGGGTAGTTTGATGAATGGACAGACAACGGGTAGTTTGATGAATGGACAGACAACGGGTAGTTTTATGAACAGACAGACGGACGGGTAGTTTGATGAACAGACAGACGGACGGGTAGTTTGATGAACAGACAGACGGACGGGTAGTTTGATGAACAGACAGACGGACGGGTAGTTTGATGAACAGACAGACGGACGGGTAGTTTGATGAACAGACAGACGGACGGGTAGTTTGATGAACAGACAGACGAACGGGTAGTTTGATAAACAGACAGACGGACGGGTAGTTTGATAAACAGACAGACGGATGGGTAGTTTGACAAAACAGACAGACGGACGGGTAGTTTGATAAACAGACATACGGACAAGTAAAATAAATAAATACAGGTAATATATATGACACAATATCATAATTTAGTAAAGTGGTTCAGAGGGGAAACATAGCTATTCTAAACATAAACAGAATACTTCTAAAACAAACAAACAAGAAACACTTTTTCATTTAAATATTAAAAATAAAAAGATTTTTTTGTTCTAAATAGAAATAAATACATCATTAAATGAAATTAATAAAATCATGTATTACAAAAGTGTACTTTGAGTGAGATCAAATTTAATATTTAACATTCCATATGTGATAAGCTGAGTGTGGTTAGATTTAGAAAACTGACCTCCTAGAAAACTTCCCTCTCTTTCAATTGGGCACAAAATAACTCTCTCAATAAACAGCCTAACAATCTGCTTTCTGACAGAAGAGAAAGAAAACGAGTGTGATGATCTTGAGAAATGACATTTTATCATCTTCCCAGCCCCAAAATTTCTCACACTCTCTTTCTGTATGTCTCTGAGAGTTGTGTTAAAGAGAATGGGAGATGAAATAAACAGGGATTGAAAGGGAATGAAGGATGGGCTGCCGGGCCCATGAGACAGCCTCCAGTATCCCAGCCCTTCTGATCAAGGGCTGCTTAATCATACCTTAACATTTCTGCAACGTTACCACAACGTCAACACTGCGGTGCTGAACTAAAGCACTTGATTCACTAACATCAATCTTTGTCTTTTTCCAAAGTCAGCATATGGATGAAAGCATTAGTAATCTGACTGACAAACTCGAACAGGAATAAAAAAAAAAAAAAGTTAGTTGGCACGGATGTTTGTGATATGGAAGTTGTTTTAGACGAAAGCATCTGCTAAACAACAAAACAAGCACACACTTTGAAATAACAAATGAGAAACTTTAGTAACAGTTGCTGGCTGTGTGAATCGCATGAGCGCTCAGCACGGGTCTCTCTGGCATTTTCGAGAATCTGCACTAAAGCCCACATTAAAAAGAGATTAAACCATCTGTGGGAACGAAATGAGGAGACATGCAATGATTATCATGATAAAGTGCATATTTATGATTGGTGATTTGGTGTCGGAGCTGGCAGGGCCGATTGTGTGCATTTCCAATAATGCTGCAGTGTTTGTAGAGATTTGTACGTGTAATAAGACGGGGCCGTTGGGAGACGGTCACCAAAGGACCTGGCAGCAGAAAAAGGCCTGTAATGTTACAGAAAAGCCAACACTAATTAAACACTCTCCTTCTCTTTTATCTGTCTCCATCTCTCTCCGTTTCTTTGTGCTGTACCTCATGGTTTACCCGCCCATCTCCAACTGTCATTTATAAGCTGATTTTTTTTCTCCTCGCACTCTCCTGTCATCTCTCTTTTCATTTTCTGACTCTGTCCACCCAGGCAGACTCCTTTCTTGTTCTTATTCGGACAAGTTGAAAGTTTTGCTGAGAAAAAGAACATGCAGTTTTTTTTGGTCTGAATTACAAGGACCTGAGATTCCAGATGGAAGAATCAAGACCAACTAGTGTCGAACTAAACTTTTGTGTGCAAAATAAAATGGTTTTGAGTCTTGTCTTCCATTTTCAAACAACAGCACTTCAAGGAAATCTCTAGAAACTGCTGTGTACTTTAATTGGGACCTGCAGTAGGGGATCCACCAATTATTGCTCCATTTATTTTTTTATTTTATTTTTTGTTACACTTTAAAGAAAAACCATATTGAGCAGAGCTAAAGTTCAACCCTACTTCAATGCCTTGCCACATTAAAACATATTGTATTGTCTCTGTTATACATCTTCAGACCTTACTGCACCTTACTTGTGCTGCGTAATAAAGCAATTTGTACCTATAAAAGGTCTGAAAAGTTTCAAAGATCAAAATGCACAATAGAAGGAGTTTTGTCAGTAATTTCAGTTTTAGTTCCTGCCAAAATCTAGGCAAGTTGGCAACAAATTTGCAAAATGCCCATTTATGGTCTTCAACCATTCTGGGCCAATCAGAGCAAAACAGGCTCATGGAAGAGAGGAGTTTAGACAGAGCAGATCCTTGAACAAACCAGTTCAGACACAGGGAAATATGCTGAGGCTGCATTTGATATGTTTTATTATGTATTGTTATGTATTATGTATTATTATTATTATTATTATTATTATTATTATTATTATTATTATTAGTAATGTTTCACCAAAAACTAAATAGCAAACCTTGAAAAAAAAAAATTTAATTGAGGCATTTTAATTTAAATTATTGTATAATGTACAAGCAAATCAACAATAAACTTTAAATAAGTAAGAAAATAAATAATAATAATAAATAAAAATAAATAAATATAAATAAAAAATAATGAAATATTCCATTTCAAGTTAAGATTATTATTATTATTAATATTTGAAAGGTTTCTCCAAAAACTAAATAGCAAACCTTTAAAAAAAACTTTAATTGAGGCTTAATCATGTACAAGCAAATCAATAATAAAATGTAAATAAATAAATAAAAATAAATAAATAAACAAAAATAAATAAATTAATTAATTAATAAAAATAAATAAATAAATAAAAAAAATAAAATAAAAAAATCCATTTTATATGTTATTACTATTATTCTAATAATAATAATAATAATTATTATTATTATTATTATTATTATTATTATTATTACTATTATACGACTTGAAAGATTTCTCCAAAAACTAAATAGCAAACAAAACCTTTAATTGAGGCATTTTAATGGAAATTAATATATAATGTACAAGCAAATCAATAATAAAATGTAAATAAATTCATTAATAAATAAACAAAAATAAATAAACAAACAAATAAATAAATAAATGATAAAAATAAATAAATAAAAACAAAATAAATAAATAAACAAACAAACAAAACAAAACTTCCTCATATGAATAAGGCGAATACGGTTTTGGAATAAAAGCTTCAAAAGCAGCAGCATCCACTGAAATCATGTCACCTGAAAGAGCCCTGTGATCATTCAATAAGACTAGAATTCACTCTGCGGTGTTAATGCACATATTCTACATGCAAAAAAAAACACATACAAAGAGAGCAGAACAAACGAAAACATTTCATCCTGTTTTTTTGCCCCTTTATTTCATTCCCTCCATCAGGGTACGAGATAAGTGGATGAGAGGGAAAACAGGTCTATTATCAATTCCTCGTTGCAAAAAAGGCAAAGGATGAAGCGTGGATGAAAAATCATCTTTGCAAAATAAAGTCGCGGCTGCAAATGTATTTTAAACGAGCCGCTACATTACGCTGCTGATGTAAGAGCCTCACACGGCAAATTGTAAATAAATTGCGGTGCTTTTATTACGAGACTGCAGCAAAACGAGAAAGAGAGAGAGGGGAACAGAAAAGGATATTAGAAAATAAGGACAAGTGCAAAAAAAAAAATAAGACCGAACACAGATGCTGAGCTTCGCTTTCTATGAGAGAGAAAAGAAGAGATGGAGAAAGAGCTTCATTACAGTGTGTGTGTGTGATCAGAAGTAGATCATTCACTGTCTAATCTCACTGTTTGCCTCCACGCACACACAAAAGGACACACATGCTCACCATTTATCACTCAACATCAACATCAATCTAAGATCCATTACCCATGATCCTCTCCGCCTAATCAACAGCTGGGTAAGACTCCTGCTAACCTCTTTGACCTCTACTCCATCACACACACAGCAAAAGGTGCACATAAACACGTAGCACATCTCTCTGAGGAAACACTCCACACCTAGACAATAACGATATATATAATTAGTTTTCAACCAATTAGATTATACTCAATTACTACTGTGACCTGACAAAACATACATAACACACCAGAACAAAATGATGAACTGAAAACCCCCTTTTTTCATTCATTTTCAGTAGTTCATCTGTACAATATTTGTGATAAATGATCTTTGGATATTCTCCTTTACCTGACCTCAGACGCATTCAGCTGGAACGCCCATTCATCTCATCACTGGTTCATTTCACTGTGATTACTAAAGCAAACAGAGCTCATTTAAGCCTCACTTAGTCTCTGAAGCGTCTGTCACTTAAAAAGGATTTGATGGACGCTCGTTCTATAAAAACCTCAACAGAAAAAGAAAAAATGAAGCAAGAATGGAGAACTGCAGTTGTAAAACATTTGTTGGACTGAATAGTGCCATTATAAAGATGTGGGGATAAGGTTAAAAGTTTAAAGAAATAATAAATTATAAAAATAAAAGGTAAATAATATATATTTACACTGCTTCCTATGGGGTTTAGTGTTAGCAGGTTATTTATTTTATTTATTTTCAAGAAATTATATACTTTAAGACTCCATGGATTAAAGTAACTCATTATTAAAATACCCATTTTATATTTTACAATTCTATTTTACATTTTAAAGAGTGACAGCAAATATAGTTATAATAATAAAAAATAATATTAAAAAGTAACTATAATATATAATTACATATTACTATAAAAGTATAATAATAATAATAATAATAATAATAATAATAATCATACTAATAATTATAAAAATCATATTAATATAAAGTATAATAATAATAATTATTATTATTATTATCATCATCATCGTCATCATCATAATCATAATAATCTAAATTATAATAATAATAATTATTATTATAATTATTATTATTATTATCATTATTATTATTATCATCATCATCATCGTCATCATCATAATCATAATAATATAAAGTATAATAATATTAATAATAATAATAATCATCATGATCATCATCACACTAAGACATAAAAATCATAATAATATAAAGTATAATAATAATAATAATAATAATAATAATAATCATCATCACACTAATAATCATAAAAATCATAATAATATAAAGTATAATAATAATCATCATCATCATAATAATCATAATAATAAAATATTACTATTTCGAATGTCCTGTTTTTTTTTTTTTGTATGTCAGTTAAGTAAACCTGACCAAATGCACACACACAGATGGACAAATGGACAACAGAACAAAGTAAAATGGAAGAATTGGTGCTATTTCTGGAGTTGGAGTCAAACATTCTGGAAAAATCTGCTTTAAATGGTAAACAAAAATTAAAAGACTTTTTGATGTAGTAACTTTAATCAATTTACGGTCATAATTTTTAAAAATGTGATATGAAAATGTCAATGATAACTAGAAATGTCCAAGTAATTATTTTAATATTTACACATTAACTTGTAATAAATGTAAGAAACTTGTAATTACATGTAATAAATGAATAGAGAGGAATGAGTTAAACATTAGTAATTATTTACATGCAATATTTAAATGCTTTCTGATAATTGCAAATAAACCATATTATGAAATAACTTTTAATTAAAAGTATTGACTTTGGGAATGCCTACAAAAAAGTCACATCCTTAATTACAAATGTATAAAACAAAGAGAAAATATTACCGAGAGAAAAATACTAGAATAAAACACTAGTAACTAATGAGATTTACTTAATTTAATAAAAGCAAAGTTACTTTTGCTAAAAAAAAGATCTTTGCTTATTTCATTTAACTAAATTTAGATTCAAAATGAAGTTTCATTCAACTTTTAGCATTTATTTAGTAGTGTTAGGTCAACCAGTTATTTTTACATGATATTGAAGTTAATTGTACTTGAAATGAGATTAGTGAATTTTAATTATACAAATATATTATGCTTTTTTCCTAGTGTGCTCTGTGACTCTGTGTAATTACAATTTAGACAATGGAAGGAATCGTCTTGTCAGCTATCCAATTTTAGAAACAAATAATCTCTTGACTTCTAGTTGATCATTTGCTCTCTCAAGTAACTTATATGAAAGGCAAAGGCCTCTAGATTACGCTTATATTTCCCAAATAAAATTTGATCATGCCTTGATTTTTAATTATTTAATTAGGACAGTAAAGTCTGACTTTGCTTAGACAAAAGTCTTGTCACTTAACAGAAATAATGTACAGTATAGAATTTAAAGTCATGCAGAAGTGGAAAAAGAATTAATATTGTGTATGACTCCTATGAGCTTGGACGACTGCATCCATACATCCATGCAATGACTCAAATAACTTATTAATTAAGTCAAAGAAAGCATTCTTGCAGGACTCCCAGAGCTCATAGAGATTCTTTGGATTCATCTTCAATGCCTCTTTCATCCTATCCCAGACATGCTCAATAATCTCCATGTCTGGCGACTGAGATGGCCAATCCTGGAGCACATTGTCCTTCTTAGAATTCAGGAACTTGATGTGGAGGCTGAAGTATGAGAAGAAGCGCTATCCTCCTGAAGAATTTACCCTCTCCTGTGGTTTGTAATATAATGGGCAGCACAAATGTCTTGATACCTCAGGCTGTTGATGTTGCCATCCCCTCTGCAGATTTCTTGCACATCCCCATACTGAATGTAACCCCAAACCATGATTTTTCCTTCACCAAACTTGACTGATCTCTGTGAGAATCTTGGGTCCATGCAGGTTCCAACAGATCTTCTGCAGTATTTATGATGATTGGGATGCAGTTCAACAGATGATTCATCTGAAAAATCTACCATCTGCCACTTTTCCAAATGATCAACTAGAAGTCAAGTTATTATTTGTTGCTCTTACACCCGGGATCGACTACAAGATTTGTCAGGTAGTGTAGTATAAAACTTTATCAATCCCTATAAGGGAAAACTCATTTGCCATCATTGCCATCCCAAATACAATAAATTAAACAACATATGCCACAAAAACACTACAACACCACCATTTGCCCAAACTGCACATTACATTTGCCACAACAACACTATACTCAGGGCCTCCACCTACTTGGACATGGACATATTCAAAAGTGTCTCAATCTTCTTTTTAACTTCAAACGGAAAATCCAAAATGAACTTGTGTATGCATATCAGGGCTTGTCTAGGATCATTACTGTATGTGTGTGGGTTTATCATGTGCGGACAGTAAGAACGGAGCTTCCTGCTGCTTTCACCCTGGGGTCCGACACAAAAGAGCCAAAGTAGATTAAAGGCTTTAGAGGTAATTCTGCCTGCTAATTTCAACACACACAAACTAAACACACGCAGCGAGTGAATGTGAGGGCGTTGATAAAGCGAGTCCATTTTAAATTTCATATATAACAACAAACAAAAGTGAGCGAGTATAAAGGAAATGGCCTGAATCCCCATGATATCGCTCTCTTACACGCACATAAACAGCTGAGATCATACCAAAGGACATCTTCGGCCTGCAATATCCCATTATATTGTGAACAGCTCAAACACTTGTAGACGTCACCCTGTTTAATGAGCTGTTTTGTCAGATTTAAGTCTCTTTTCTTCATGCGGCATCTCCCTGTACAAAGAGCCGTTTTCTGATTGTTATTTCTGGCTACCGTCTCAAAGAAACAAAGCTAATTATAGTGTCACGTCTTCTATGAGAGCGAGCAAAATAGCTATAGAAACAAGTACGCTTCGAACTCCTGCCTTTCAAAGTTGCACATGATTTTCTTTCTCTCTCGTCACTCTGAGCTCAGATGCTGTCAGCGCTGTATGGCACTCTGGCCTGTTATTATGTTACCTGAGAGCAGCTTTCCTAATTGGCCAGTGCTGATTGTGTAACGGCTGATGGACTAAGGCCAGAGGTAGCACTTTTCCTGGTGGCCATCTTAGTAAGGTGTATCTAATGCTTCTGGGAGACACAGACACACTGAGAGGTCTTTAGCTGCGATCCCCTCTCTAAAGAAAGCTGCAGGCAGATGGTTCAAGAGGAGTAGAGGGATGACAATATACACAGAGAGAAAGAGTGAGTGCCTACTGTACATACTCAGAAAAGCAGAACAAAACAGTGCTGACTAGAGGATTCTACATATGAACGTTACAGAAACTTTTTCTCATCATCATCAACATTATCACTTAATTATAATAAATAATCATACATAATAATAATTATTTTTATTATAACAAATAGACTAGCATATGATCACAATTATCATTAATTAGAATAACAATTATTATTATTATTATTATTATTATTAGTAGTAGTAGTAGTAGTAGTAGTAGTAGTAGCAGTAGAAATATTATGATAACATTTATCATAATTAGTATTTATTATTATTAGTTGTAAAATTTGTCATAATAATAAACGGCATACGATCACAATTATTAAAAATTAAATTTATTATTATTATTATTATTATTAGCTGTTGTAGTAGTCATAACAATAAATGGCATGATCACAATTATAATTTTAATGTATTATTATTATTATTATTATTAGCTGTTGTAGTATTCATAACAATAAATGGCATGATCACAATTATATTTTAATTTATTATTATTTATATTATTATTATTATTATTATTATTAGCTGTTGTAGTATTCATAACAATAAATGGCATGATCACAATTATATTTTAATTTATTATTATTTATATTATTATTATTATTATTATTATTATTATTATTATTATTATTATTATTATTATTATTATTATTATTATGAGCTGTTGTAGTAGTCATAACAATAAATGGCATAATCACAATTATAATTTTAATTTATTATTATTATTATTTATATTATTATTATTATTATTATTATTAGCTGTTGTAGTAGTCATAACAATAAATGGCATAATCACAATTATAATTTTAATTTATTATTATTATTATTTATATTATTATTATTATTATTATTATTAGCTGTTGTAGTAGTCATAACAATAAATGGCATGATCACAATTATAATTTTATTGTATTATTATTATTATTTATATTATTATTATTATTATTATTATTAACTGTTGTAGTAGTCGTAACAATAAATGGCATGATCACAATTATAATTTTAATTTATTATTATTATTATTATTATTATTATTATTATTATTATTATTATTATTAGCTGTTGTAGTAGTCATAACAATAAATGGCATGATCACAATTATAATTTTATTGTATTATTATTAATATTATTATTATTTATATTATTATTATTATTATTAGCTGTTGTAGTAGTCATAACAATAAATGGCATGATCACAATTAAAATTTTAATTTATTATTATTTATATTGTTATTATTATTATTATTATTATTATTATTATTATTATTACAATAATTGCCAGACTGCATCTTTTAGGCAAACTGCATCTTCTGCATGCTTTTAAGCATTTCTCTGCAATGCTTAAATATATTGACACCAAAGTTTAGGTACGTTATTGTCACCTAACACTGACCACATTACATCAAATTTGTAACTCTGTCACCTATTGGTCATAACTTATATCCCAATAAATCATATGTTAATTGTTTTTATGATTTTCTGGTATTTTAAGTGAAGCATCCTTCAAAATGAATTCAAAATCTCATTGTTTCACTTGGTCTGATGCTACTGACTAACCTTGTTGCTTTTGGCCTCTGGACTACTTTTTCTCATTCTGCCTCAGCACTACTTGGCCCCTTAAAGGCTGCTTGCAGCTATGTTTATTATTATTATTGTTTTGAATATTGTTATTAGTTTTTATATTATCAACATTATTATTATCATCATCGAATTATCTTTGTTTTTATTGATTATTATCATTATGTATTATAATATTTTTTTCTATTTTTATTATTAGTTGAAGTAGTCAATCATAAATAGCATTTGCTCACAATTATTATAATTTCAATTTATTATTAGTACTACTACGTTATTATGTTCTAATGTTATACTATTACAACATTGTTATTATGATTATTATTATGATTATTATTATTATTATTATGTTTTTGGCAGTATTATCATAATCATCAAATTATCATCATCAATATTTATTATCGATTATAATCATTATGTATAACTATTTTTTTTACAATTTTATAATTTATTTATTATGAATTATATAAATTTTAGTTGCTGTAGAAGTAGTCATAATGAGTAGTCAGTAATGATAATTGGTCATATTATTATTTTACTGTTATTATAATCAATATTATTATTATTATCATCATAATCACTAAAATCATTATGATTGATTATTATCATTATGTATATTTTTCACTATTTTTATTAATATTAGATGTTGTACTAGTAGTCATGATAATAAATATCATATAATCACAATTATTTACATTTACTTTATTATTATTTTCATCATCATCACTAGTACTACATCATGATAATCTGATACTGAATATAGTTATGGATAACATTTTGAATATTATATACTGCGTGTATATATTCAGTATGAATAGAATTATACACACTCATATTTTTACTGGTATTTTAACATTTGAGGTTAAATATGACAATCCTTCTTGAAGTCACAAACATAAGTCAATAAAAAATAAACCTAAGCATACCTAAATAAAACGGAAATGAAGTAGAAATACATTTAGTCATAACGCTGTACATGTAACACTGGCACCACTGACCAGCACTATAGAATGTGCCGAAATGAAATAAATATACAGCATTTGCATACAGGATGCCTTTTGATTGCGGTTGATTAAAATAATCAGCGGGCAAATGGCCAACATCAGGTCAAAACCTCAGATGTCCAGCTGTGTCTGCATGAGTGACTTTGAAACAAACCATGCTTCACAGGCAGAGATAAAATGCTTGAAGGGTTGTAGTCCAATCACTCAGGAGAGAGTTATGACAGCCGTGCTCACTCCAGGGGTTCTTAAGGACTTCATTACCCATTAGTCATCAGTGTGACGGCCCCTGAAGCAGCGGTGGTCTTGTGGAACGTTCTGGCACATGTTGACGGAGTGCTGAGAGAGTGTGTGGAAGTGTTTTAATCCCTGGCCACTCTGGTGGGCCGTCACTGCATCGACCGGGGCGTTAGCGGCTGACAGGCTGATTAATAAGGAAAGAATGTGAGGGACCACACTGTCTTACAACTGCTCTGGGTTTCGCACCCTGCTGTGATAAAACACCAAATCACAAATACTTCAAACCGCATTATTAAGCTGAAGATTGGAGGGGCGGTGCTGTCTGGGCTTGCAACTTTTTAGACTACAGGAACGGAAAAACAAATTCAGACAGTCTTACGCAAGTGAATATCTGTGCTGGAAACAAAACTCAAGCAGAATGTTCAAAAGACGCAGAGAGAAAGCCATTTCAAACTGTAATTATGTTGGGGTTTCAGCAGATTTCTTCAAGTCAAATTTAAGACTTTTAAGCCCCTTTTTAAGACTATTATGAATACATTTTTGGACTTATACAGGGCTAAACACTACGGATTTTTTTTTCGAATGGCCCAGTTACTTTTGTATATAGTTTTTGTATTAACGAAAGATCATGAAAATGGAGGTGTTTTAGTTTCTAAAACTTTGTAGGTTTTTCAGATTTTCCAAAACTTTTCCAGGCATGGAAAATGCCATGTCAGAATTCCATGACTTTTCCAGGTTTTCCATGACCGTATGAACTACTGAATATTAAAAAGGTTTTGAGATGGATTATTGGTGATTGGGTGTTGCCAGATTTGGTAGCTTTACTTGGACATAAGAAAATTGAGACCTGTTTAAAATGATTTAAGACCTACAATGTAGTCAATTTAAGGCCTTTTTAAGGTTTTAAGACTTAAGACCTCACAGACAGCCTGTATGTGTGCACCTGCAATTGTCATTAACATTTCAAGATTATATTAATCTGAAAAGTTTCTCGTTTGACTATAGGCGTAAATGCATTTTAATAGCAGTCTAATATGACAACTTGATTTGTTTGCATGCCTTTTTTACTGCATGTTCTCAAACTTACTAAATACAGCACTTACAGTTTCTTACATTCTCATAACTTTTAAAAATCTTATTTTAGTGCCAGTCAGCAACAGTTTCATTACTGCTCAACTGTTTGTCTTGCTTGTAGCTCCTGCAATATTTTATTTTATTTATTTTTTTTTTTTTTATGAGAAAAGACATGAAAAACAGTGAAAGAAAAGTGGTGAGGCATCACGAATATACTGAGAGTTATGGATAAATGTGTAAAGATGAAATTATGATTTGTAGAAACCAAAACTAGAATTTGTAATAACTTTATAATGAACTTAATTATATTTATTTTTAAGTATTATATAGGAGCAGCACGGTGGCTCAGTCGTTAGCACTGTCGCCTCACAGCAAGAAGGTCACTGGTTCGAGTCCCGACTGGGCTAGTTGGTATTTCTGTGTGGAGTTTGCATGTTCTCCCCGTGTTGGCACGGATTACCTCCGGGTGCTCTGGTTTCATTTTAGTTATCTTTTACTTAATTTTATTTAATTTTAAAATGAATAATCAATGCACTAAATAAGTTTACAATGATTAATGAAGGAATTATGTTTCGTTATTTCATCTTCCTTTATAGGTAGCAGGGTATTTACAGGTAATGTATATTTCTGTCTGTTTGCATCCCGTTCCTTTGTGCGACCTGGCGGCATACTTGCAAACTGCTGTTACACCTAAAAACATGTTCGTAATCCCTTAGTGCCACGTCGGCGCCACACGCGGCTGTAATGGTCTTTTTGAAGTGTCACCCACTGTAAATTGTCCGTAGTGTATGAGTGTGTGTTTGTGTGTGTGTGTGTGTTTGTGTGTGTGTGTAAATGAGTGTGAATGGGTGTTTCTCAATACTGGGTTGTGGCTGAAAGGGTATCCGCTGCGTAAAACATTTGCTGGAATATTTGGCGATTCATTCCACTGTGGCAACCTCTGCAATAGAGACTAAGCCGAAGAAAAATGAATTAATGAATGTATTATATATGTAGTTCTATAATCAAAATTTCTATTTATAATGTAAGAATAATTCACTATACAGTATATCTCATTATTCTTATCACTATTGTACAGTACAGTACATCGATTATCTGTCTCTAGTAACTATAAACTGGTATCTCAATATATCTGTGATTAGGTTTTGTTTAACAACTTTAATATTTATTAGTGTTGCTAAAAGTCAAATAAAGCAGTGTAAGATGTCTGTGTTGATCATATAAGCAAATGCTTTAACAAACACAGCAAAATCAATGTCATTCAGGAATCGGCTTGTGTGGGTTTGAATCAAAACCGCAATCTTCAAGTAATCAATCACCCAACTCTATTGTACTGTGCTGTTTTATGATGAAAATTCCATCTTTAAATGACCAAATTTGTGTTTGTTACAGTAATCTGTTCAAACCCAGCTAGAACAGTGCATATGCATGGAGTGATTGGCAGAGCCTCGTACTTGATTTCATGGCGATCTGCAAAACAGTGGAAATGTATTTTGTTATACATGTGGGATATCATGGCGGTTAGCCGGCTGATTACTCTCGCTGAAATGAAAGCACTTGCTTGATTTCACGGGTGTGGGCCAACAGCAGTGGCTGAATCTTCTAGCAACGGTGGCACTAGCACATACAGAGAGAGAGAGAGAGAATGAGAGAGAAAGAAAGAAACAAATCACGGGGTGAGCGAAACCACTCCAAGCGTGCCTCATTTCATTATAACCTGTCGCTGATGTACATAAACAGCCAGTCCATGAATATAATATGCACAAAACATGACTTCGGTCACTGAGAATGAAAATTAGGCTTCCATTCCCTTTCTCTCTTTAAAGGACACCGGTGTCATGTGGATGAGAGATCACGTCCTAGTTGCCTGACCTGAATAACACATATATAGACAATTAGAAGTGCTTGAAAAGATCGGAGGCAGATGAGGCAGAGAAAAAGAGTGGCGTAAACGAGCGTGAGTGGATGCCTCTAATAATGGGCTGTGCGTTTCTCCTCCATTAGGCCAGCTCTGCTCAATCGGAGGGCGTGGGGGACGGCAGCGCAGCGTCCACTGAAGTGCTCATCAGTCTTCTGTGATCTAATTAACATGATAAGATACGCCGTCCCACAGCTGCAGCGAAGGTAAACGCAACAACCGGGCAGAAGCGAAACCCTCTAATCACGCCGCTGCTCAAATGTTTGCTATCAGATCACTGATAAACTTCTCCTACAAGGTATGATGGGGCAATTACAGTCACAACACTTGGCTGAATTAACAAATAATAGGGAAGCAGACATTGATTAGATTAAAATTACCATCTGCTAACAATGAGACGCCACCGATCGTCTGTAAATTGGAGCAAAGGTGCAATGCTGAGCTCGGGTATATAAATCAAACTATCAATCTAGAATCGTCACTCAAATACAGATGCTGTACTTGCTGATTTGTGCAGGTGCCCATGGCAAACAAGTAATGTAAGGCATAAGGCACTCCAAACAATCAAAGATGGCGATCACATCGGTAAGCACAAGGAGCCACGCCGAACCCTAAGCACTCTGGGAGAGAGAACGCAGGAACTGGGTTCTGTGAAATTACACTTTTCAATCTATCATCTTTCTCCTATCATCACAATCATGCAGTGCACTACTTGGGGGAAAAAACGTGAGGCTGTCTGCAGGTTTCTGCTGTTGTGGTTAGTTTGGGGGCGTAAATGGTTTGACTCAGGAGGTTTTAAAGCTCGGTAATGACAATCCACACCAGAGGAAAGCATTTAGTGCGATTTAAATAAGCTCTCCACGGACTGTGCTGTGGCAGAGGTGAAGATTTTTACAGGAGAATTTTCATTTAACTAAAAGCTAAAGCAAAGAGAGAGAAAAAGAGGCGTCCTTGATCAAAAGTTAAATGTAATGAGATGCAAGGGTGATTCTTTTTTTTTTTGTCACGGAGGTGAAACGCATAATCAAATGCAGTTCAAATATATAGGCTTATTGTAAGCACCATTCCAAAAAATAAAAGCAAATAAAAAAAGAAAAAAAAACACCCTGCCAATCTATTCTTCAAAATCAACAATCAATTCAGAGAACAAAGGTGAATCACTGTCTGGAAAATCTGGGTAACCTATGACAACCTTGTCTGTCTTTTGTCTGGAAGGAGCAGAGACAAGAAACAGCGTTTTAGTATTCCCTTCGTTCTTTTAAAAATGCAAAATCCTCCTTTTCTTTTCTCTCTGAGGTGCTTTGAGGTTGACCTTGAGGCAGCGAGTCGTATGCGCAGAGAGTGTGAATGTCGCAGTCGTCGTGGGGCAGAGGTGTGAAAGAGGCAGGGAGTTCGGCGTAAGGCCTCTCTGATACTGCATTAGGGATGCAGTTCCACATCCCGCAAAGCCAAAGGGAAATAAAAGGCAGGAAGGCTATTCAACAGCAACCAATTTAGAGGCCTCCAGGAGAGCAGGAGAAGGGGACGAGTCTTAAAACCCCTGCCCCCTCGGAAATCCATTTTGGTGCGGCCATCTAATAAACAATTCCATTACCTGGCTTCCCCAGGTGAAATTAAATGTCATGGTTAAGTGTGACATGGAGAGGGGGGAAATCGGTACAACTCTGCAGAAATTTCATAGCAGTCATTATCTGTGAGGGTCCACATCGAAGCCCAGAGGCGCAGGTGAGGGGTTTTCTCACTCTCTGATTGATAACAAGGTCTCCACTGGTGCTTCACGACTACAAGCAACTGTAAAGTCTCACGGTTGAGTCCTGAATATTTCCATCATGCTGATGCACTGTTAAAGGGCACGCAAGCAGACAGTGGTAAAGAAATTGCTGGAGGTCACAAAGTATCTACTGTCGGTTGCTAGTAGGCACTCCTGCCCAACAGAAGAATCCGACAGCATTAAGTGCCAGAAAGCTAACAAATAATGTAATGTGTGTATTTATATAGCGCATTTATTTTGTATGCCAGTGTTTCCCAACCCTGTTCCTGAAGGCACACCAACAGTGCACATTTTCAACCTCTCCCTAATCAAACACACCTGAATCAACTTATTATAACATCAGAAGAGACTCCAACACCTGAAGTTAATGGGTCAGAAAAGGGAGACATCCAAAATATGTACTGTTGGTGTGCCTCCAGGTACAGGGTTGGGAAACACTGGTGTATGCCATACATTCAAGACATTTCACAATCATGAGGGGGGGTCTCTCCACACCACCACCAGTGAGCAGCATCCACTTGGAGGATGCGACAGCAGCCACAGGACAACAGTCCCCCAGCCAATAAGGTGGATGGGGATGACTGGGAGGCCATGAGCAAGGGCTGATGGAGGGAATTTGGCCAGGACACCAGGGTTACACCCCTACTATTTACGAGACGTGCCAAGGGATTTTAATGACCACAGAGAGTCAGGACCTCTGTTAACAGACTCATTTGAAAGACGCTGCTCACTGACTGACAATATAGTGTCCTCTTCACTATACTGGGGCATTAGGACTCACACAGACTGGAGGTTAAGCATCCCCTGTTGGCCTCACTAACACCACTTCCAACAGCAACCTAGTTTTCCCATGTGGTCTCCCATCTAGGTACTGACCAGGCTCAGCCCTGCTTAGCTTCAGTGAGTAACCGGTCTTAGGCACCCATAACTGGATGTTTAAAAAAAAAAAAACTTTAAAGAATCTCAGTTTGTAGCATTAACAAGTATTACTGGATTAACTTACTTCATATGCAACTCCCATTGAAAATCTCCTGCCAAAAAAAAGGAATAATTTCTGGTCAAATTGTCATTGCCGGCATTAGTTTTCTTTTAAAGCTGGATTTTAAACAGGCTTCTCCTTGTCATTGTATATCTGTTGAACCGAGTCGCACAGAAACCATACGCTTCGGAGTGTGTGAGATGAGTGTGTAGTAACTCGTCAGATGAATTATGACTGACAGCCTCTTTCAAGAGCTGCAGAAATGTGCGCTGAATTAAAAACACCCAGACACTTACACATCCACACTTTCACAGCCTCAATATTTCCACTAAAATGCTTTCATGTACCTGCTTGAGAAGCGTTAAGACATCAAACCATTCAGAGACAGACGTCGCTGATGTATCACCTATGGTGGACTGAAAGCTTAAAGAGCGTAATCACCTGTACCAGCTGTGAGCTCTGGTTTTCATAGGGCTTCCTTTTACAGACGACCTACTCGATCATGCTGAAAGCTTGTTGTTTGAGTTGAGTTCAGTGGTGTTACGTGACAGCTTGATACTGTAAGTCCAGGCTAAATCAGCGGAGCTCCAAAGGAACTGCAGTGCAGAAGTTGCAGTGATTGATGATGGGCCTCTGGGGCTGACAGACTTCAGCCCTCTGGCAAAAACATAGGAACTATCACCAGTTCTCCTCTTCTTATTTCTTTTTTATTTCACACAAAGGGTTGCCTTTGAGCATTCTGTTTTTATTTACTAAAAGAATTATCAGTAAGGGCCTCCCGAAAGACTACGAGAGATCACAGCATTTCCCAAAAACTTTTGATGTGTGACTCTGAAGTCTGCAGGATATCCAAGAGTTCAGTTCATTTCTCCATTCAGTCACGCTGCCCGTCCTCTTTCAAAAGCGTCAACACTTACCCTCAACAAGCTTCACTTATCCTTTAAAATCAATCTCCCTTCTTCCTCCGATGGGATGAAATTGGTGTCACAGTGGAGAGGTGTGATTAAGCATTGAACTACTGTGCTTCCACCAAATAAAATCAACCTTTGCATTTCCTAAAAAACAAAAGTGCCAGCAGAACTGAAAAAGAACAGGATTTAAAGGGGTAATTCACCTAAAAAGGAGGGAAATAAAGTTATTGTTTGCTTTCCTGACCATTCTGTAATGGTCAGCTTGATGCTGGTTTTTATTCCCTTTCCATTTGTGGTTTAAAAAATGGGACAGAGCACTGCTAAACACAATGATTATTAAATTAAGGTTGAACTTTCATATTGGGCTGTAAGAGCAATGGTCATGAGAACACACAAGTTGCATTGACAAAACTTTTAAAGTTTGAAAGTAGAACATCTAAAATAAAACAGTTGCTGTTTAATTGATAAAAAAGGTTATGGCTTGAATAATCCTGATAGAAAACAATAGGTTATCGAAATACATCCTTAAGTGATTTTCTTCTTCAATATTGTTAGTTGTCTGGTGCAAATCTAAGGAGTCTTTAAGATACACTTGAAAGCAAAATGACATAATATAGGAGATCTTGTATTTCTGGGAAACTGATAAAAAAAAAAATACAACATTTAATGTAGGCCCTTACAAATTCAGCGTGGTTTTTCATTTTCTATTTTTTATTTACCAAAAATCTTTGTTTTCCATTTTTATTTATCTGGATTGCATTTTAATGTGCCAATTAAAATTAAATGTGCTAATTATAATTATTTTAATAATCAAAAGCATGTCTAACTAATTCAATTCAGAAAACAACAGTTTGTTTACAAAAACAAGGCCCTGTGAATTATTGTTTATTTTTTTTTATTTTTCTTCTGAAAATCTGTGTTGTGTTTTTTTCCCCTGGTAATCAAATGAATACAAAATGAATCGTTAAAAAATAATTTTGGAAAAATGCTGCACAAAAGGTTTTGTGGTTTAAAATGAAATCATGAAAGATAAAAAAAGTTACATTAAGAGGTGCATTGTATGGCACAATAGTATTGCAATAGTACATTTTAGTAGACAATATTATGTTTCGGTCACAATTAAACAAGACTTTTATTTTGACAGGGTGCCATGAAGAACTTTAATCTTCTATGTGTGTAAGACATGATCATGGCACCTCTAGGGCAGGGGTTCCCAATCTTTTCGGCATGTGACCCCTAAAATAACAATGGCAGTGACTCGCAACCCTCAAATTCCTCTTAGGTGGCTATAAATATGCTAATGTTGCTCATACAACAATAGGCCTATATAAAGACGAGCATATAGACTACACAAAAATGTGCAACAGTCTAACAACCATATCAGTTTTAGAGTCATTTATTAATTTGTTTAATTTAATATTAACCTCAACTAAAGAGATTTGTGGACACAAAGTTTTCAGCACAAGCCTAATCTTGGTTTAATATTGGAAATCAGATTTCATCCTCAGTGTTCAGTTGTGGGCTGTATTTATTTTTAATGTATTAAATGCCATAAAGGCGTCAGAAAATTAAACCTGGTGCTATAAAATCAATCTGCTACAGCTGAGCTATTGCTATGATTTCAATCTAAAATAAACACACTGATCCAGTATAAAGGCCTATATTTAAAGGCTGATATGATTTCATTTGCATATTGTTGTTTTTTTTACTATTAAAAACTACTATTTTTTTGTCTTCTTTGGGTTATGGCTAAAATATGGTAATTCTAATAGTTTAATAAAATTTATTTGACTTTTGGAAATCATCAGGCGACCCCGTCATTTTCCGCGACCCCAACTTTGGGAACCACTGCTCTAGAGAAGCAGTTCAATTGTCAAATGTCCTCATGCAAGAGGCACTAGATGATGAAAACACCACATGTGTCACACACGCCAGAATAAGCACAATACTAAGGTACCAAATCTGAACATAAAGCAAAAGACAACAGGATTTTCACTAAATAAGTAGCAGTGGTGAAAAGCCATATATCAGTATTTGTGTGATTTGTAATCAAAAACTCTGTATGGCACCTGCTCCGCAAAGTAGAACTGCACTGCACAGTTCGTGAGAGTGAGTGATGTTTCTCTGTCAGTGGTCCTGCCCTTCTCTACAGTGGCACTCTGATCAGGCCGTCTGTGTTTGGTCCTTGCCAGCTTTAACATTTGTCTGTCTTCATCCAACTGTGCCTGCAATTTGGCCTCGTGCTGCGCTCTCTAAAAATGGCTTTTAATAACCGTCTGAATGGCACAAATATAAACAGATGCTGTTGTCTTCTCTTGGCCACCCTGCCACTCAGATCCAGTCTGAAAGGGCGTGTGAAGCTAATTATCGAAAAACTAAAAGCAGCAATGCAGTTCTTTGATTCAGATTTAATAACAAAGTACAAGACAACAAGACTCTCGTGCTTTCTGTCTATTGTCTTGTTATACATCTATTTATTTCACAATATTCAAAAAAATTCTGGTCAATAAAGCTATTTAATAATTTATAACAAATAATTTTTATACTTATCAGCTTAGTAAATAATTCCACCTAAATACATAGATATTACACCATAAAATTAAACACAAAAAAGTCAAAGTATTACAAATTAAATGATTGTAAACACTATAATAAATAAATATAAATAGCAGATAGGTCAATGACAAAATGTCCCATTTTGGTGTCCGCATCAAATTCAATTGCTAAAAGCATTTAATAAACATGAAATGTATCAAATGTCGAGTGTATACTTAAAATTATAAATAACATGCTAAACAAATGTGAAAATATGGATTCATCAGTGCATGAAACACGTTTTTTCTAAAATTGAAAATACACTTATTCTGATCTAGGGCTGGAAGGTCAATCGAAGGAGATTTT
Organism: Danio aesculapii; assembly: GCF_903798145.1. Classification (NCBI taxonomy): domain Eukaryota; kingdom Metazoa; phylum Chordata; class Actinopteri; order Cypriniformes; family Danionidae; genus Danio; species Danio aesculapii. The sequence continues at coordinate 32,251,388 of NC_079445.1, read as the reverse complement.
CATCTGGTTTTTTTTCAGTAAACCAAGTTCGAGTAAACCTCCAGCACGTACTTTCAGATGGAGCAGCATTTACTACACGTAATCATAGTACTAGGGCTGCACAATATATCGTTTCAGCATTGATATTGCAATGTGATCCTTTGTAATAGTCCCTTTTCACATTTCTGGGTTTCTCAGCAGCAGAAGTCGTCATAGTTGAGTAAACTTAGAGCGCAGTGAATCGGCGAGTACAAATTTTTTTCAGAAAAAGGAAAAAAAATATGTGACACTGATGACGGCAGCCAGAGGAGAGATTAACGTCAAATTTAACAAACATAGACGCTGCATTAGAAACACCTCGCTTAAGCAGGAATTTGTTTCTTTGCAATTTGACGCAAAGATGATACAATACATTCATAACTGCATATAAATGTTCATGTTTTTTTTTTTTAATTCAAATATTTTAAACTTTCAGGGATTTAAGATTATGATGACCGTTAAACGAGTCATAACAGTATTGTCAAAAGGGTCCATAGTCACATCACATTGTAATGCATCTGCAGAATTTGTAACTTTAATAATGATTATTTTTATTGAACTGATTATACAACAAAGACTATGCCGCATTAATTGACATTTGATTGTTCAATTGGTGTATACATGAATAGAGTTAGACAGTTAAACAACAACACACTGAATATTTGATTTGTATATTTTCCTTTTTCGTATTTTTCTATGCTTGCAGATTGTTTATTATATTTTATGCAGATGCACTACCCTACAGTATCTTCCAAATCAGTTGGAACCAATTGCATTCATATTGCAGTATACATCGTAGAATAACAAAATACAGCAATGTTCAATTTTTCCAAACTCGTGCAACCCAACATAGTACACTGACAAGCTACGCAATCAAATTGAAATCAATTTAATCAGATGATAATGGCAGAGAGACAATTGTTTTGTGATATCGACAGCTGTTTGCATAGCTTTTCAATGAACTAAGGCTCTCTGTAGTAAATCATCCACATTTCATATGATTTTACCCCATAATCACTTCAATACATTAGTCAAGTGTTTAAAATAAATCTGTCTGTAAGATGATTCTGTAGTCGTGTAATTAGTAATGCTGATTTTCCTGAGTTACGTCAAAGCCTCTTTAGGGCAAGTAATTTCACTCGGCCGCCATCTTTAAAACACCTCTCGGGTAGTATGCTTAGGCATTTTGTTTAAATAAGAAAACATCAAATTATCCAAAACTGCTTGACAAGCTTACAATTGGATTTCATAATAGGAATTACCAATAACATTAAACAACAACTATCTGAACAACTATCTCTTTAGTTTCATTTCTAAACATCCAAATCACACAAAATCTGCAGAAACTCACGGCTGGTCCGAGCCCCTCCCCCAGAGTACCGTCAGTCTATAGCATGGGTCAGGAACCTTTTTTCAGCAAAGAGCCATTTCGAATTTTTTTGGCAAATGCATTTTTTTAAAGAGCCATTAGGGATATATATGAAGCATCACATGTTGAGCAAGTCCATGTATTAATAAAGGACAATTTGTAGAATTTCTTTCTTTGCACCACTCATGAACATTGTTTGAATTTTATGGTGCAAGGTTACCATCGAAATGTAAGTTGCATGCCCTTTATTGGTGTCGCGACTCATATTCTTATTCATTTTGCTGTAAAAATATACAATGAAAAGGACATTTTAATTGTATTTTCAAAAGGAAACAGATTTTTAGTGACAGTTTTATTTTTTTATTGAAAGGAGACAGCTATAGAGCCACATATTTTTGGTCAAAGAGCCACATGTGGCTCCCGAGCCATAGGTTCCCTACCCCTGTTCTATAGTGATCCATGATTGGCTCCTGTACTAGAGAGCAGGCTTTATTCACCATATAGCGATCGGTGATTGGCTCCTGTACTAGTAAGGGGGGTTTTATTCACCGTATTGACTGTTACACTTTTCTCCATTTAAAGAGAAACGAGTGACATGTCTTGCGTATGCTATAGTCTTTGGTTACGTCTTCATGGGTTTAGGAGTTTCTGTGCAAGAGTACCCTCTGGTCTTTGGATGAGATTTACCGCTGATTACACAAATGTGCTTTCCTGACAAGATGTGCATGACAATGACAGCTATGCTAAATAGCATTTGCGACTTCATTTTGATTATTCGCCCAGACTTATTCTGGCCCTTACTTAAAAATATGTAACAGAATACCTAACCATATAAAATTGTGTTAAATTTTACATTTAAATGAATGAATAAAATGTATAAAAAAAAAAAATAGCAAACAATGTATGAGAACATATGGTGGAGTGTATTATGCAATCACTACATGAGCAGAAACATCTCAACTTCAAAGGCAGAATGTTATTGACCAACTTCTGTGGGAACAGCCTTGTTTCAAGGTCTTCATGCCAGTTCACGCAATGATAAAAACACAACTTTTCAGTGAAATAACTGACCTTGTCTACCTAAATGCAGAGCAATACTATGTTTTCATTCTGACCTTGTGCTAGAGGCCTTGAGTGGTATTGAAACACACAAAATATGGAACCCTCAAACATGAAAATTAATTTAGCAGTTCAAATAGTTTGTATTAGCATGCCTGATCCGTTTTCTGTCCAAATCTCTATGGTAAAACCCTTTGATCTGCAAAAACAGTTCTTCTTAACAACGTTTGAAAATCCATCCACATATCAGCTGACTCAAAGTTCTGTTTTGATTTTAAAGAACAGGAAAACTTATTTTGATTCATATTCCAATCACTTTTTTCTGGTTTAGAGCCAGTTCCTGTCCTCAGATCAGCACTGATGAGTAAACACTTATACTGCCTTTAAATCATGTCAGGATTATTATATTTATGGGAGACAAGTCCTGACTTTTCAAATTGGGGGCACGCCAATAAATCAATCATGGTGGAGGTGGGCAAAATTGTATTGACCATAATTAAATTGAAATTGTGACTGTTGATTGTATAATTTAGGATGCAAACATTCTGTACTCCGTTGATAAGGAATGGCTTCAATTTGCAATAAAGCTTGCTAGAAAATGCAATTAATTTAACCAGTTTATGAGGAGACAGCAGCCAAACGTGACAAAACTACAGTCTGTTGCTGTTCAAAAGTTTGGAGTTTGAAAGATTTTTTCATTCTTTAAAGAAATTAATACTTTTATTCATCAAGCATTAAATTTGGAAAACAAGTGACAGCCAAGCTAATACTGTAGCTAGACAGATAAACAAAAACAAAAACTGCACACCCTTTAAACTTTTACAATTATTAATGAATCCTGAACAAAATAAAACTGTCCCCTACAAGTATTTTACATTAAAGATCTTTTCGATACAGGCGCTGTTTATTTCTGGTATTACAATGTGTTATGGTCAGCATAACAGTTTTCTTATTTTTATTTTTTGTCTTGTTTCTAGTCCAAATATCGAAAATTCTTAAACCAAGAAGCATTTTCTAGACAAGCAAAACATATTGTTTTGTTTTAAGAAGTAATATGCCAAAGGTGAGTATTTTCTTAAAACAAGCAAAATAATCTGCCAATGTGGTAAGTAAAAAAAAAATCTTGCTTTTCCTTTTGACGTAAGATTGCTTACCACATTGGCAGATTATTTAGCTTGTTTTAAGGAAAAACTCACTAAATTTTAGCATATTATTTTCTAAAACAAGACTATATGTTTTGCTTGTGTGGTAAATGCTTTGGGAATTTTTAAGACAAAAGAAATAAGACAAAAAAAAAAAATCTAAGAAAAGCATTTTTTGCAGTGAGGTCAAAAATTCATTTACAGGTGGTGTTTTATTTATTCATTTATTTCCACACTTTAAATGATCTTCCTGATTTCAGTAGGCCTATTCTGATTGTTCAGTAAAATATATTAACTTGCACAATTTAATATGAATGTGAAAGTACAATGCTTTGAAAAGCTTATAAGTGGCATTTTTCTTTAAGTGGTAAAACGTACACAAGTTGAAAATGATTTAGATCCTGTTCACATCAGTATTGAGTCTGATCCACTTACAATTCGATTGACAAATTGTATGAATATCAGGTGTAAAAAGAAATGACAAGGAGGAAAGAAAAATGATAATGTCCAAACTAGGGATGCACCGATATAGATTTTTTGGGCAATATCAATAACCGAGATTTAGACACCGATAACTGAGATAACGGAGATAACTAATATATATATATATATATATATATATATATATATATATATATATATATATATATATATAATAGGCATTATAGCCAATAAATCTAAATATATGTGTATACAGTAAACAACTGATTTTATTTTTAAAATTTCATAAAAGTTTGAACTGATCTTATAAACTGAATAGCCTACTCAAAGCACAAAAAAAGCAATAATTTCAAAATGGCAAGGTGATAATATAGACCTATATTCACGATTTCACATAAATCAGCATGCCAAAAATCAAATATTTCCTTTTCTTTGCATAGCAAATTAACATGCATCTTGACTGCTGCATAAAAAACAATAGGTTAAATAAAATGGGATTTAATTAACAAACAAATATATAAATATATTTTAAATAAAATTAAAGAACTAAGAACTGAAACCAGCTCAAATGTTCTTGAATAAAACATATTACATAATATGTAATATATGGAAAAGCGTTTTGAGAGGTGTTTTGACAGTTCAGGCCCACCATACAAGCAAAAAGCTAAAGACAGATAGTATTATTTTAAAAAATGTGGCATAAATTGGTCCTATTTGGCAATCTAGATTCTTTTAAATACATGAAGGTGCTGCTCGTCAATCAGACAATGCTTCCATGTTCGTTCTTGCTGTCACGTATGGAAAACGTATAAGAATAGGTGAAAGGTTGAAAGGTTAATGATAAACTGACGCAAGTTTGAAACTTTTACTGCAGGCGCATAACATGAACGAAGCGGAGCCAGATTTGGCCTTGGAGTCAAATTTTAAAACACCTGAGCATTGAGCACAGATGACTATGACAAACACAGTGAATAATCTACAGACAGATAGTGGCGAACAGTTGAGAACAACGATAACATTAAAAACAGCATTAATCGGCCGATAACGATATGGCCAATATATCATGAATCCCTAGTTCAAACCATCTATTTAATTCTGTCCAGTAGGAGCTTAGCAGGAGCACTAGAAGATGCCATACGCGCACAGCCGATTGCAAACCCAATACTGACAGAACGGACACGCTGACTGTGTCGCGATGGGGCCGGTTTGACATTTAAATGACTTGTGTGCCCACAGCTGGAGAGAGCTGGCACAACACCAGAGCGGCCGGCGATTCGCTCTGGTCATAAACACTCACTCATCACAGCGCTGACAGCAAATGAGGGGGAAAACAGGCACCCGCAGGTACGAGGAAGAGAAGACAAGGACGGATGCAGCTGCGCTTGGTCTTGTGAACCGAATGACCGGTGGGAACGCATCTGCCGTGAAAGGCGAGATGAATATATGGTCAAATTTAAGTAGGACTCTAAAAGTGTGAAATATGTGTCCACTCAAATCTCACAAATGAGCAAGGACACGAGTGCGCATGAGCATCAATCAAAAACTCGGCTGACCTCAGGAAAAAGGTTGTGAGTGTAAACATAATGACAATGATGCGAGCTCTTAAATTGATGTGCTTGGGAAAAAAAGAGCCTTTGACATTTAAAGACAAGCTAATGAAGTTAGTCAGAGGGCCCCCTCCGTAATGGCTGGTACACGGCTGGCCTGTGGGTAAGACGTGAGAAATGAGTGCACTTCAAATGGCAAATGAGGAGACGTCGATGAATGACTCATCAGACCTGTGTCGTGTTTAAGGGGGAGAAAAAAAACAGTGCAACAACAGTGAAAAGAAAGAGCAAGCAAAAAGCAAACTGACCTTTGGCTTCTGTTCCAGCACGTAGACAGCAGAGCATGCAGTAAAAGAGACAGAAAGGAAGAGAATGAGAGAGAGAGAAAGGGGGGATTGTTTGTTAGAAGCAGGTAGCCATATGGACTGTCATGCTTTATACTGAAATAAAAACTCTGAGCTGAGAGCTAAGTGAGTTAGCCAGTTGTCCGTCTGCAATGTGTAATTCAGTTAAAAGGCTATTAAAAAGCTCTAATTTACTCCCGCAGACAGAGCGGGGCAGATATATAGATATATATATATATAAAGGCTGGGATTTGAAAGGCCATGCTGGTGCCATTTTTTTAGGTTATGGAATAGCACAAAAGCCGTAGCTAATGTATGGCACCAAATGTTGAATGAAATGTTGCATGAAAAGGCAATCTCATCAGGCATCTTCAGTGTGGCCTTTCAAATGAACTCCTTCACCTCTGTACCTGTGTTAAAACAAATGCTTGGAAAAACCAGGCTGAGAAAAATCACAATTAGACTTTGGCATCTCTGGGGATGGTATTAAAAAAGCTGGGATCAGGAACTCGCCAGCACTGCGTCATTAGCCTTTCTTTAATTCACGATTAGAGTGATAACCTGCAGGCCAAGCCAGACTGATTAACTCGTGCCGACCTGCACTTACTCAAACTGCCACCTGGGAACCAGAGCAATCAGAAGACAGACACCAGTCAGATTGACACGCTACATGCACAATCATAGTTCAAAGTAAAAGACTTGGGCTTGCTTTAGCATATGCTGGTTTTCAACAGCGTTTTTGCAGATATTGAACTTACATAAGCTCTTCATTTAATAGGAAACATCACCTAAAACTGCTAATTCTTTCATTTAATCAGCCTCATTCAGTTCCATACCTTTAAGACTTACTTTCCTGATGAAATATACCATTTTGAACAATGTTTTAACTGTTTTTGACCAATTGATTTCAATTGGCACTTGCAGTTATTGCTAGCCAAAACTAAAATCTATGGGAATTTTTTTGTTTGTTTTAGCATCTACAAGGCAAATTAGCTTTAAAAAGCAATATCACACTTCTGCAAATTATGAGATACTGTTCATTTCTGTACTTCAAAAGCACTTTTAACAATGCAATTCAATATTAATAACAATGAAATCAAATATACATGTAGAATATAGCTGCAAGCAGCAATTAAGGGGCCAAGCAGTCCAGAGCCAGAATGTGCAAAGCAGTCCAGAGGTAAAATGAACACATTTGAGCACATTTGTTGGTGCTGTAAACAAAAAAAACACTTTGCCTATTGACACGAATTTCACAACACTTGGTCATCATGGGGTGACGATGACCTGAGTCTAATTTGGTGATATTTGGGCAAACAATATAGGAGGAGTTTGCAAATTAAGTTTTTGAACAAAATCAATGTGGCGGATGGGAAGTTTAGCCAAAAATGGCATATTTGGTGTCAGTGTTCTTGGCATGACGTATCCCTAACATATCTACTCTAAAGATTTTAGCAAATTTTATTCATTATTGATGGTTAGTGAACGGTTATAATTTGTGACCACTAGATGGCGCTAGATGGCGCTGTTACCAAATTTTGCGAGTTGCCAATGACCTAAAGTTCATTGTCAATATGTTTAAGCATTGCAGAGCCATAAATGATCGATATGACTTCCATAACTTTTGGTCAGCATGGTCTGAAGAAGTTTGGAGTCAAATTTGGTGAAAATTTAATTAACGGCCAAGGAGTTCGCAAAAGATTTTTGAACTTTATGACAAGTGTCATATTAATAAGGAAAGTTTAGAAATTAATTCAAATTCGGCAGACGAAACGGAGGTATAATTATAATAGGAATGTTAATGAAAACAATGGGTGCCTCTGCAGCTTCATCCCTAATAAAGGCAATTCTAACTGATCCTGCCCATGCCAATACTTGCTGATACTATAGACTATAGTGTCTTTGTACAGTTTTCTAGATACAGTAAGTGCCTTCAAAGGAGATTTTTTTGTACGTCTTGGATACAGCTGTAGTACCTTCCCTAATAAAAATATGCAGTATTTTATTTAGCCTATTTTTTATTTATTTATTTTTTTGCTGCTTTTATAATTCATCAACTGGAAATAGCATAGAAAAGTAATGTTCAATAGTCCAGATTAAGTGTTGAGGTACAATGTTCTGTACAGGGTTTTGTTCAAATCCATAATACAAAGTGTGAGTAATAGCAACAGAGGTGCTGCCTTCACAAGTACAATACAAATGAACAGAATTCTGCTACCTTTAAAAGGGCACAAGGTGTCTTCAAGCTCGGCAGGTATACAAATAATGATGAAAATTTCAGACACTGAATTCTTTGTGGAGTGTCTACATGATGAATGACCTCCACGGATCCCCTGAGGTGTGTTTTACATTTTTGGAGGGTGGAAGAGTCTCCATCTTTGCCCATGTATCTCTTCTCAGTGTGATTAACAGCTCTGCAGAGAAGGCCGTCTCTCCCACATATCAGCCTGCTACGAAGACAAAAATTCCCCCAGCAACCAAAATAAACCTGCATTTTCCACCAGAAATGATTGCAATAAATACAAGTGCCACATGAAGCAAAGAAGCCAAGCCAAGGAAAACAAGAGGAAAAACCAAAATGTTCAGCTTCTGAATGCTTTTATCAGATCAAATGCGGTTTAAAATGGCGTTCTCATTGTCCCACGGTGAGTATATCACGGCAGACGGCATGGAAGATCTCCATCAGCAAAAGACACCTCAGGGAACAGAAAATGAAAGCGGTGCTTAGGAGAAACGAGCCACAATGAGCATTATCTCAAACCTGTCGCTTTCCCTGAAGACAATGTTAAGAAGTTCTACCTCTTCGGAGAGGGGTGTTTTTCCCCCTTCTGTTTGGAATTGATTGTTTTCAACTCTCAATTCACAGAAACACAACTGCCCTCATCAATTATTGAGTTCAGAGCAGAGGAAATAGTCCTCATTTAAGCTAGGTCAAGGTCTATCGGCTAAATAAATTTAATATAACAAATAAAAATCCCACAAATGAGCACAAAAAGAAGATTTAAATGCTCTTTGGGAACACAAATGGCTGTTTTCAAAATCCAAACGCACAACCTTGAAGGTTGGAAGCGTTTATAATTTAGATCACTTCCGGATAGGCTTCACGGCTGGCTCCCCAGACAACATGTGCTGTGTTCATAATATCAGTGGTTTCGTTTTATTCGCCGTTTATCAGATTTTAGGTGTGTGCATGAGAGTGCGTCATTGTCTATTGTGCATGTGGGTTTAGGGACCCGACTAGCGCCCTTGTCAAGGTGATGTACGGCTTTGATTGGATCACAAACACCCCGCTCTATTCATACCAATGCATTTGCCGCCTCTGAACCACTATGAGCTATGGGACATGAGTTTAGTTCTATTCCTCGGAGAGAGAAGGCCAAGCAGTGGCAATGCATCCATAATGCACAGACCATCCTCTCTGCCGGAGACTTTCCCAGTCATGTATTATCTGTGTTTTATGGGAAAATTGCTTTATGAGAGATATGAGATTTAATCAAAAGGTAAAAAATAAGCTAATGTAGCTTTTCTGTTATATGTTGTGGCTAGCGATAATGTCAGAACTGCAGTATGGAGAAATGGAAAGCGTGTGTGGGGTTTCAATAAGTAGTGCGCTAAGACCAAAATAGCACTTCCATTCTTTTTCACTCATTCATTGTACGTGTTGTTAAAGTAATATTTCTTATAATTAGGAGGATGATGGGACAGACCAGAGAAGAGGCTGGAAGCTGCTGGTATTGTAAGCATGAGAAATCAGCATGAAAAATCATTTTATGTTGGATACTTAAAAGAGACATATTTGCAAGAAATGGAATATATTAAAGGAAAAAAAAGTGGGGTGAAATATAGGCCAGGCCTGGATTTATCCAGTGGGAATTGATCAGAAAATTGCAGAGAAGGCGATGTGGAGATTTTTTCTGTTTCTCCAAAAATCAGAAAGTCAAGTTAAGGGCATATACAGCTGAAGTCTAAATTATTAGCCCCCGTTTATTTTTTTCCCCAATTTCTGTTTAACATAAAGAAGATTTTTTTTTCAACACATTTCTAAACATGATAGTTTTAATAACTCATTTCTAATAACTGATTTATTTTATCTTTGCCATGATGACAGTAAATAATTTTTGACTAGATATTTTTCAAGACACTTCTATACAGCTTAAAGTGACATTTAAAGGCTTAACTAGGTTAATTAGGTTAATAAGCAAGTTAGGGTAATTAGGCAAGATATTGTATAACAATGGTTTGTTCTGTAGAGTATCAAAAGAATATATAGCATAAAGGGGCTAGTAATATTGTTCTTAAAATGGTGTTTAAAAAAAATAAATAAATAAATAAAAAACTGCTCTTATTCTAGCTGAAATAAAACAAAGACTTTACCCAGAAGAAAATTATTATCAGACATGCATACATACATATACAGTATACATGTAACCCAGTAGAATATATATATACACACACATGTAAATATACATACACACATGTATATATATATACATACATACATACACACATGTATATACATACATACATACACACATGTATATACATACATACATGTATGTATGTATGTATGTATGTATGTATGTATGTCTGTATGTCTGTATGTCTGTCTGTCTGTCTGTCTGTCTATATGTATGTATATATGTATATATATATATATATATATATATATATATATATATATATGTATATATATATGTATGTATATATATATATATATATATATATATATATATATATATATATATATATATATATACATATATGTGTATATATATATATACATATATATATATATATATATATATATATATATATATATATATATATATGTATGTATGTATGTATGTATGTATGTATGTATGTATGTATGTATGTATGTATGTATGTATGTATGTATGTATGCATGTATATATATATATATATGTATATATATATATATATATATATATATATATATATATATATATATATATATATATATATACATAAATACATATATATATACATAAATACATATATATACATATATATATATATATACATATATATATATATATATATATATATATATATATATATATATATATATATATATACATATATATACATATATATATATATATATATATATATATATATATATATATATATATATATATATATATATATATATGTATATGTATATGTCAGACCTTTGAGTTTAAGTTAAATAAAAACATATTTAAACTTATTTAAAACAATCACATTGGACCAACTCAATTGTGTTTAATTGTGTAAACAGTTTTTTTTTTAGTTGATGCTAAACAAATTGATTGGATGGAAATCCTGCCCTCAATTAAATCGAGTTCATCCGATGAGTTTTTTTTTTTTTTTTGTGTGTGTGTAAATGAGTTATCGAAGTTAAATACTTTTTTCAAATCCATAAAATATTAATCAAACCATGTTATTACTTGCCCAAAATAAAAACTGCAACCATTATATGTTTCCAGACCCCCTTACTGATTACTGAAGTCCTACTGATGCCTTTAGCACTTAAAAACATCAATGTTTATTCTGATTTTAGTTCTATCTTAGAGATGACTTGTGATTGTCTGTGCAAGCAGGATGCATGAAGATTTGCAAAAACACAGGCAGTGATGAGTTAAATGCAATGACTGGACGAACATTTTATGGTGGTGAACTTTTCCCAGCAGTTCATATTAGAACAGAATACATATATAAAGGCAACTTGATGCAATAAAAAAGGGCCAATTTGGATTTTAAGTTGATTTTAAGTTGACCGTAGTGAGCCACACTTATACTCTCAAACTAAAACTAAGTGAGGAAGATGAATGACAGGCGGAGAGAAAATCAAATCTCCAGATGCGAGACGCATTTCTGAGAGCCACTCGAAAAGATAAATGAGATTCTGTAAGTGTTAGCAGTACTTCTGTTTTGGTCTTTGGTAGAGTTTGGGAGAGGCGAGCCACCACAAATCCTCCCTTCTGATCTCTCCCAAGCACCAGAGCTCAGCCTCCAGCTAAAAACGATTGATAGTGCACATATTTTGTCTATATCAGAATGGACACAGAGAAAGACAGAGATGGAGAAGAGAGAGGTACAGTCAGAAAGCATTTGGAGCACAGACTCGATTCTCTGAACTGCCTCATAAGATGCACAAAAAGACTTTTAGATTACAGAAAGATATTAAAAAGGCTTAAAATGAGTTTTCAAAGTGTTTTCATCCAGTTAAATATTAAGAAAAAGCTTTTGACACTTGAATAAAAAGAAAGTGTCTTCAACTCCCACAGAATGTACAGCTTCCATGTCTATCAGAAGAGACGAGCATGAAATTACAGCAAATGAAAGACAGAAAAATTACCTAAAAAGAGAAAAGACAAGAAAAGCAGAAAATTATATATTCATATTTTCCTTTTATACACAAGATGACACACGCTGAGGCGAATTCTAATGTTATCTGAGGTCGAGATGAGTGTGCGCGAGTGTGCGTACGTGTTCGCAACAGTAACTTGGCAGAGCGTCATAATTAACAGAGTGGAAAGGGCGCATTTCATTTTAATGAGCATGGAAATTGGAAATCAACAGCCTTTCCTGAGGCTACATACAGTCCTGGGTGTGAGGAGTAGTATTGATTTACTGTACAGGCTACAATTATCCCTCCCATTTATTAGAGTCTGTGCTTTCTGTCGCTCCCATCTCCTGTAGTCACAGCATCTTACGCTGCTAACATCACAAGATGCTGGACACAGAGAGGTTGTATTGAAAAAAAAAAAGAAACAGGTTATTTAGAACACATACAACAGCCATGTATTAATATACACATAAAATCTATATTTAGATGGAAGGATTACTGTTTGGATTGACTGATGATGGATGGACAGAATAGTGGATAGATGGGCAGAATGGATGGACAGGATGAACAGGATGGACGGATAGACAGGATGTACGGATGGATGGACAAACAGACAAGACATCTAAAGTATGGAGAGAATAAAGGATGGATGAATGGATGGATGGATTTGGTGTATGTATGGACAGACGGATGGAAAGACAAACAGAAGGACCAACTGGAGCATGGAGAAAACGATGGATGCATGGACAGATGAATGAATGGACGAGCTGAAAGTCCAACTGAAGCATAAAGAAAACAATGGATAGACGGACAGATGGATGGAAAGACAAACAGAAGGACTAACTGAAGTATGGAGAAAATGATGGATGGACAAAGATGGATGAATGGACAAATTTAAAGTCCAACAGAAGCATGGAAAAAAACAATGGATAGTAGACGGATAGACAGATGAATGGACAAAGACCAACTGAAGCATGAAGAAAACAATGGATGGAAGGACAGATAGACAGATGAACAAATGGACAAACAGAAAGACCAACTAAAGCATGGAGAAAACAATAGATGGACAGACAGAGGGTTGAATAGAAAAACTGAAAGTCCAACTGAAGTATGGAGAAAACAATGTGTGGACGGACAGATAGATGGATGGATGGACAAACAGAAAGACCAACTGAAGTATGGAGAAAACAATGGATGGATGGATGGACAAACAGAAAGACCAATTGAAGCATGGAGAAAATGGTGGACAGACAGACAGACAGAGGGAGAGATGGACGGATGGACGGATGGACGGATGGATGGATGGATGGAAACAGAAAAACCAACTGAAGCATGGAGAAAATTATGAATGGATGGACAGACGAATGGATGGCTGGACAAAGACCAACTGAAGCATGGACAAACAGAAAGGCCAACTGAAGCATGGATGGATGGATGGATGGATGGACGGACGGACGGACGGACGGAAAGACCAACTGAAGTATGGAGAAAATGATGGATGGATTGGCAGACGAATAGACAGATGGATAGATGAATGGGTAGAAAGGTAGACTTAGGGATGGATGAATGGATATACATACTGCATAAATAAAATAAATTGTTTCAGAAAAACAGAGCCTTCACATGAATTCTCATTATAGAAAAGTCATACACAGATCCACATCTTAGGCAGTTGTTTTGCTGTGCATTCCACCATGAGTGTTGTTTTCATGCATACCATGTCACATTAACAATAGTCCAATGTAAAAAAAACACACATCTCAGGCCCTCTGCGTACTGTTCGATTCCATTGTGCTTCACTGGGTTGTTTTTGCATGCTAGAAAACATCCTCTGCATCCACCCACAAAACACATGATGATGAGCTTAGCACGTGTAAGAAGCACTCACATTTTCTTCAGAAAATGTACAAATCGGGTTCATCATTATAACTTTATGGCTATCGTCTCATCCGCTTGTAGTTTGGCAGTAGAAAATGTACATTTCTCCTTCCAACAGTGTTAATTAAAACAATGCGAGACATGGCATTAGAAACAAACAAATGCATGTGGGATGACTAAAATGCATCAATGGCTGCATAAAAATTAATAAAGGACAGACAGAAGTAACCTCCTTCAAAAATCAAGATTAAATAAACTAAAGCTGTAGAAATACAATACTCCTTACTATACACTGACTACAGTTGTCAGAAATGTACATGTCATGAACTCAGCCTTGTCTTTGGATAGATTTTTGTCCTGACGAAAAATAAAATAATATAGACAAATAAAGCAAGGTTAAAGATGTGGAAAGATCTCTCATATTCTTCCTCCGCGGGGAACTATGAAATATTAAAGCTGCAGCATTTGGACAGCAGCAGCGTCATGACCCAAGATTAACTTTTAAATAATGTTTTAACATGCTTAATATTTAATCAGCTCAGCTATTAAGAGAGCAGTTCTTTCAAAGCACCCAAAAATAAAATTATGAACTGAGCTTCCTTTGGCTGGAAACACCAGATCTGACGCATACTTTAACACCACAAGAAAGTTTTACTCATTATTAGCATTAAAAGGGGTTATACCAGTATTATTTATTTATTTATTAAAAACAGATTCACTTGTGATGTCAGTTAAAACTTTAAATGAAAAAAACAGTCATTACTTTGTTTATAATTCAGTCTATGACCATTTTCAAACCTCTTAGAATTTAACCAGCAATTTTTATTGCTTTGCAACTTCATTCTAAAGTATGTCACTCTTTCATTAGTATTTTTGGCGAAAGCAATAACACTATCAAAAAGTGCACACTAAGGCTGCACGATTAATCGAAACCCTCGATTACCCTTCACACGATCTTAATCCAACCAATTATATTTTAAAGTTTAGGAGTGAACAAAGGCTGTCGCACAAGTCTTCACATTGTTTTATATGCATTGCTCAGCTATGTGGACAAATTAGGGCTGTACAATATATCGTTTCAGCATCAACATCCCAATGTGTGTGTCCGCAATAGTCATATCGCAGGATTTGCAATGTTGTGTTGGGATTATAGTTGATCAGACTACTGTTGGGAATACATGAGATTTGTGGAGTCATTGCAAAGTGAAACTTTATCATTTGCATGTGTTTTAAAGGCACTTCAAGAGAGTTTAAAGCATTTAGCTACAAAAAAAGTACATTTGTACAATACGATGAAGACTATCTAGTTTCTGTACCTGAATATTGTTTGAGGGTGCTTTCACACCTGTTTTGTTCTGAAAGAGGGACTAAAATTGTTACAATGTTGTACTTTGTAGATGGTGCGGTTTGCTTTCACACGGCAAAGTTTCTAAACGGATGCAAGTACAAGTTACATGCAAGTAAACTCTCCTCACATTGGTGTTTCACGGTATATAGTCCCGCTCAGCTGTCATGCGTCCTTATTTTCATTTATAACGTTGGCTAATAAAACATTTGAATGGTGACACACACACAGACATCTTCACCAGATATAAATCAGAGGTAAAACTCTCTCATACATAGTCATTAAGAAGAATTATGCATTATAGGTTTTACATTATAGAGAGAAATAACTGATAAACCAAGAGTGCTGTTCGGTTAATTTTCTTAACAGATAAACAGCTCTCGTTAATAGTTCAGCATGCTTTCACTTTTGTATTTGACATTAAAACGCACATTTACTGGTTGGAATGACATCCCGCCCTACTCATAATTTTCTCTTCATATAGCCGTATATATGCCTATTTCATATCCATATTACACTATGATGTAGCCGGGCTCGGATCGTTTTGCTTTCTCACTACAATCGATCCGCTCCGGAGTTCGTTTCAATCGAGCCAAAACCATCTCATTTAGGCGATCTCAGACCGATTGTTTTGGCGTGAATCCGAGCCCGATTGCTGGATTCACATATGCCAAACGAACCAGGGGAACACAAATGGGAAATGCGCCAGGTTCCGAAACAAAACTCTAGGTGTGAAAGCACCCTGAGTCTCTGGAAAACACTGCTTATTTGACTTTTTCATTGCTGTATTGTAAATTTTTTGCTTGTAATTTATTTATTATTTTTTACACATCATTTATACCCTTACAAATCAATCTAAATGAATGATTTCTTTCTAAAAAAAGGGCTTTTCACCCCATATGGTAAAATTATATCCATATCGCAGAAAAACTAAATATCGCAATGTTAGATTTTTCAATATTGTGCAGCCCTACTCAAAATGTTGTGAAAAGAGTCACATGTATTTATAAAGGTATAATTCACCCATAAATGTAGTTACTTCATGTAACGATGTATCTTTGGCCGCAAAGTCACACATGAGCTGACGTGTTTACAACGGAGAAGACGCGCACATGCATGCGCACGCCATTAATAATGTCTCATTTAGTGAGCAAACCTTGCATAGGCTGAGAATAACAGGTAATATGGTTGTAAATAATGTTGTTTGTTGCACATAGCGATCGTTTTGGAGCTGTGCAGTAAGTAGGCTATGATTAGCATGCATTTTTTTGGTTTTGTTTTTCTCAGAACCGCACTCACTGAAAGTGAAACCAAAAGCGTGCACATCATTTAAATGATCATGTTGCATTTCAGAGTTATGATCATGACAAGAATTTGATGCTTTTGTTTTTTATTTTATAGCAAACACAGAGTATTGTGTGTGAGAATAAATGTTTAACAGTGTTTGTATAACTAGCTACGAAAGCCTACGCAATGCTGAATATAATGCAGGATGGAATCTGATAATGACAAATGTCTCATTTTACCAGTGGAAAAAAATAAGGTTAATAATGTTATCAAATGACATACTGCAAGCATAGATCTTAAACATAAACAACTCAGAATATTTTAATACCTCATCGCCACTTCAGTTCTAATCAGTATCAAACCTTTAACTTAATAAACAGTTAAATAAATCAATAGAGCACAACAGTGCAACAGAACTTAGATAAGCTCGGAAGAAACAAAGCTTGAAATATAATAAATAAATTAATAAATTACGCTGTTGTCTTCAGCAACAGCTTTCAGCCACTGTTTAAACTCGTCTTCCTCCAACCAGGAGTAGGCAATCGTACATTTTCCCACCTGTTTCGCTCTATAGTTTTGCTACATGTAGAGAGCATCACATCACCTTCCTGCATTTGTCACAAATTACGTGACATCACCCAGATGAAGGAGCTTGGCTAGACGTACCCTGGCCCGAACCAAACGTGTGAATAGAGCACGCCGATGTTAATATTAGGAGGAAAATAAATATATTTATGCTTTTTGGAGTCAAACACTTTGGACAATGCTTGAACAAAATGTAAGACCCCATAAAAACACGATTAAGACTTTTTAATAACTTGTAAGGGCCTTAACTTTCTCAATTTTTCATACTTTTTAAGACCCCATGGACAAATTTTAAGCACATACAAGTCCACCATTCCAAGTCTATAGAAAATATAGCATTTTAACCAATAGTAGACCTACATATAATATTAATATTGTTGTTTTACCATATGTTTGAGAAATAAAATCAATTATAGCCTACTCAAATTAAGCTTTATTTTACATCTACAGAATCATGAAAAAAATCGTGATCTTTAACAAAAAAATCGTAGTATTCATTGTAGCCAGAATCGTACAACCTTAGTGCACACGTTTCATGACAAATACAAATACACACATACAGTGTACACACATACAGCACATACACAAACAAACTGTGCAATGAGCTGATTACAAGAACATTCAGGAAACTTACTGTACAGCTGCTCTGCCTACACAATTTCAACAGTTTTATCCATTTAAAAAGTTTCCTGAAGTTCACACAACACCATCAGTATCTCTAAATGATTATGTTTATGAATTGTGTTCAACATTGCACTAAACATGAATACATGTAAATGACCTCATCCTTACCACTTGATTCAAACTAGCAAACCATGACATATAGAAAGGAAACATTTAATGGCATTACACTTGACAAGTTCACTGACTTTTACTGCACATTTATTGAACTATTTAAGAAAAGACGAAGGGTTAGACACAATTCAGTAGTAGAATTATCTCAATTGCACTTTTACTCCTCAAACACACTGCTAGAAGTGCGATGATGGTGTGTTAAGGGTCAAACCTTATATACGATGTGGTCAGTCAGGCGTATCAGTGTTAAAGCCTCATTACTCCTTTTTTTTCTTCATCTGTCCTTCTCTGTCTTTCTAATGGAACAAAAACTACTCGAAGAGAACTAATGCTGTCCTTTATCCATCCACACACGCCTGCCCACGCGCTGCACTTATGTCCATCATTACAGACCCTCATCAAACGCTGCTCTCGAACACACTGGACTAGTCATGGGCACACAAGTAGCCTCCGCATGAAACAAAAGCAGGCAACCTCATAGTGTCATTGAAGCCAGAAGGCCGTGTGTGTGTGGGGGGAGTGATAAGAACTTTTTTGACATTATGAGAGCTGATATGACAAGACATGGTTAGGTTGAATGACACTTTACACTTCAACATAATGTGACATATTGAATATATTGTTTTACTTTAATGTTAATGGTATACATGTTATTATTTGAATAATAAATATGAATAAAACATATCAGGGTTCATATTTTTACTACTAAAACTCCAGGATTTTCCTATGACTTTTCCAAAACTTTCGGGTAAATATTCATGACCTAATGTTTCTTACAATGTCTACGTACATGAGGTAAATATTAAAAAAAGTATATTGAAAAAAATATATATAAATTTGAAAAATTCTAATTTATTACAGCATATCAAAAAATATGCGACAATCTATGTAGTTTGTTTTTATTATATCTGTAAAATAGTTTTTAGAAAGTATCTTGTTGTCTGTGTGACAATATTTAGAAATTGTTGGCTTGCGTTTTGGCTTGTGTGAGACACTCAAAATGTAGCCTGAACTACAATGAATGCGAGTGAAGTAGAGTCGAAGCTGAAACTGTGAGTTGCTTCTTACCTAACACAGCGAACGTCATGTGAAGAGACAAACTGCACTATTGTACTTAAATTTACCCAATATTATAGTCTAAAATATATTCAAGTACACAGATATTTGTTAAACAAATTTCCAAGACTCTTACAAAACATTTAAGGTTTATTTGTTTTTCCAAAACGTTTCTAGGCCTGGAAAAAGCCTTGTAAAAATTCCATGACTTCTCCAGGTTTTCCAGGACCATATGAACCCTGACATATTTGAATGAGTGAAATGTATTAGGCTTTATTTGCACAAATGATAAAATTTAGCTATAAATTTGCTGTTCTATAACAAATACACCAAACTGTTACAGAAACAGCATCGATAAAGTTGAGTATGCCTCTTTTGCACAAAAAATTAAGAAAAAAATGGATTACACCAATAAAAATGAATATGAATATTTGATAGTATCTTTCGGGGTTTTATACCAAATGTTCAACCTGTCATACGATTCAGTTATAGAGCAGCACAGGATAACTACCAAACAACAGATATCAAACTGGACAAAAGAAGGCCACACAGAGTGTCAAGTCTAAGAGGATTACTGGTGCACTCTTGCCCTCCCCATACAGGGCTTAAATACCTCTAGAATGGGAAAAGACTGGCAGGTAAAATCTTCTCGGACAGCACACACTCTCGACCACAAACTCAGGGGCTAGAGACCATCGTCCACAACAAAACCATACAGCTGTTTTCTTAATCCAATGAGCCTTCTTCATTGAACTGTTTACATTCTAAATTCACATTTAAAAGTAGAGAAAGTTAAATTCTGGGCCAAAAAAAAAAAAAAATCTGAATGCACTTGGCAGAAACTCTAAACCCCAAATGCTTTGTTATAGTAAGTATTGTTTATTTCATTATTTAATAATTTTTACCGGCAGAAACCTCAGTGCATCCCTTATTTACTTTTTCTGCAATTTATACTGCCTTATGAACATAATTTCACAAGATGACCATTTGGAAAGTATTCATAATTTAACATTGATTGGGATGAATTTTTTACTGCAGTGCATCATCATCGAATGTACAAAATTATACTATATATATATATATATATATATATATATATATATATATATATATATATATATATATATATATATATATATATATATATATATATATATATATATATATATATATATATACTGTATATATATATACTGTATATATATACTGTATATATATATACTGTATATATATATACTGTATATATATATATATATATATATATATATATATATATATATATATATATATATATATATATATATATACGCACGCACAAAATAAAATTAAAGCACATACAAAACAACAGAACAAAGAAAAAAATGAAATAAACAGTGCTTTCACTTGAGTCTAATAGTATTGAGGACCAAAAATTCAATAAGCAAATGTAAATTAATACTCTACAGTCTACATTGTATAAATATTTAAACACTGTTGAAATTCAATTAAAATTTCTTGCCATCCTACGAGGCGACTTTGAACATTGCAATATCAATGCTGAATTGATATATTGTGCAACACATCACATAACATTGCATCACACGTGTACACACACACATATATACATACATACATGTATAAGTTTTATGTTACAGTAGCACTTTAATAACATCTTTTATCTTAATTAGGGATGCTCTGATCAATCGACCAAAAATCAAATTTAATAACTCGATCGGTACTTGTCAATTTAGCTGATCATCACAGGTGTTTGTTTATGAGTTTAAAAGCAGTGGAAGACACACATATGCTCCCATATATATTCAGGGTATATACAGGAATCCTAAAGGTAATTTCAATACCTTTTTAAGACCTTTTAAAGACCTTCTCAGAATATTTTAAGACCTCGTCGTCACTTCAAGTTCTAATCCGTATTAAACCTTTAACTTAATAAAGAGTATTTAATAAACAGTTGTAGTTAAATAAATCAATGGAGCACAACCATGCAACAGAACTTAGATAAGCTTGGAAGACACAAACCTTGAAAGAATAAATTACATAGTTGTTTTCAGCAACAGGTTTCAGCCACTGTTTAAACTCATCTTTCTCCAACCAGGAGTACGCAAACTAGCATTATCCCATGTTGCCGTCTCTTTGCTCTATAGTTCATGAAAAGTATCCCAAATGAGGGGCCGGAGAGATATGACTTTCAATATGAGTGATGACACACCAGCATATAAGAGCTTCCTTGCTCCTTAAGACACCCACGTTGTATTTTTCAACATTAAAATGTTAATATATTGTATCTTGAAACTGCATAACATCACTGCATTGTACAACGTGGCTTTTTTTAAATGTTTTTACAAACATTCAAATGTTGTATTTCAAAGCACAACAAAAGCAGTGCATTGCTCAAGTAGGCTTCTTCTACATTCAAACACATTCACATGTTATGCTTTGAACTAAATAATTATGGATGCAACAATTATAAATTTTGGTTGTACGATGATAAAGTCTGAAGAATAATCATGGTTTCACAGTTATCATGTCTAATATAAATGTAAGCTTTATATTAGGCAAGCATTTAAATGAACAGTTGTTATCATGTGCGTTCATACATACATAATCATTGAAATAATTTGTAATAATTCGTTTGACATATTTTTTGTTTACATTATACTGAAAGCCACGCACAACTCTCACCGCTACGGCGTGAGATGTTTCTACTCAGTGCGTCTGACAGGCGTGAGTGCATCGCTCTGCTTGCGCACACATATTGGCATGTATTCTATTATTGGAAATAGCAAACTTTCGCATGGAAAAGATGAAATATGCGAACGGCCCACTGCTATAGTTAATTCAATGTGCGAGCGTATTCGCCTTGGTGTTTTGTGTTTTTGCCAAAAAGTTCACTAAAAGCTGGCTGGAATAATTAGATAAATAAAACTTACAAATATATGTTTTAACATGAATATTTAATAATATAACTTCATGTAATATCCTTATTGCAATAAACAGTAGTTTATAGAACTATTTCCTTTTAGTAAAGAAGTATTAGATTCATAGGAGTGCATTTTAACTTCTTATGCATCAAATACGCTCCAACTTGATTGAGACTTGTATCATTTGCAGTGTTTTCAAATTGCATTGTTTGTAATTGTTCTCACCAATTTTTATATCTCTGCTATATTATTTTCTGTACAGCTGCTTCTGGCCATGGCATGTTCACACCCAGATGATTATAGGAGACCTGTTTAAGGGATTATATGCAGCATTCTTAAATTATTGTCTTAAGTAAGAAAATATGTCCACTTAAGTATTATACTTAGAGGGAAAATGTGCTTAATGCATTATAAAGCTTGAAGCATCAGCATCGGTACTTTGTATCGAGCCAATCACCATAAGAAGGTATCAGTACTCTGTATTGGCTGATCCTGATAGGAGCATCCCTAATCTTAATTGCATTTTTTCATTCTGAATTGACTTTCCCCTTCTAAGTTATGACTTTTCATGTAATTCTGTGTTTACTTTGCCCCAGAATCCTTCGACTATCTCACAATTCACTTGTGAACTTACATTTGAGAAATAAAAAAGCATAACAGGTATACACAGTTTATTATAGTACTCAATTGTAACTTTATATTTCTCAATTTTTTTCATTTAAACCTAACAATAAGCTTGAATTATGATATATAAAAATAAAAAAGTCACAATTAAGAGATAAAAAAAGAAAAACTTTATACATTCACTTTTATTATTTGGCTAAAAAGAATCCAAACCGTATTAGCATTAACAAATGAATTAATGAGGACATCAACCACTTTAATCACTCTATTACTCTCTTTCCCCATCGTCACTATATTCCTGACGGTCTCTCCTGAGTTTTAGCTGGAGCTGGTTAATCTGCGCTGGAGGGGTTCTGGGGCAGGTGTTGGATGGTCTGGGAGGTTGGAGCAGGTGTATGAGTGATCTGTGATCTGTAATTGACTCTTTGAGTGCAGTCATCACTTACTATTAAGTGATGGGACCGCTCACACAGAGAGCCAAAGCAATTACGTTGCATTTTATTACATGCAGACACACTCGCAGATTGGTTTAAATGTCACTCAGTAGTGTCGAATCTACACAATTAGCACTATATGCTCTCTAAAACACAAGTGTACATATAAGCAGCGAAATGAACGCTAAATTACAGGATTAATGATAGGTGCCTATGTGCATGTTAACAAGGTGTTTTCACACATATGTAGTATACAGCAACAACTCAATGAATATAAATGAATGCGTGACATTTCATTTTCTAGCGTCTTAAAGAAGCCTCTAAACTGAGTCGGTAAGTGTCTTCTACTAGTTTTGTGGGCCAAAAGCCTATAATTACAGGCTTCGAGAAACGCAGGTGTGTAAGTGTGTCCATATAAAGGCAATGTTCAATCATATGCCTCTTCAGACTGCATTAGCAATGAACCCTCAGCCGGTAGGTCTCCGAAAGAAAGGAGCAAGGAAAGAAGAGGAGAGAGAGAGAGAGAGAGAGAGAGAGAGAGAGAGAGAGAGAGAGAGAGAGAGAGAGAGAGATGTGGAGATTAATGCAAATGATCAACAACATGGGTGATGAGTGTAAAAGGTGTGCAGAGAGAGATTCATTATTGAGAGTAAGAGGAGGAAGGGAGGAGAGGTTCGCTTTCAAGCTTTAAGCAGCGAACATGTGACTGCAAAGGAAAATATGCTAAAACTTTTAACAACTAGTGTTTTGCGATGAATCAAGGAATAAAAAAAATTGCAAATTACCGTCTAGCAAAACAGCAACACTTTCAGTCTTTTGAGACTGAAGACTGGGACTGGTGATAGTTTTTTTTTTTTAATTGTTTTGAAACCAAGGCTGATTTAATTTAACAATTTATCTGTCTCATGCACATTGTTTATTTCAGTAAACTATAAAGTGCAGTTTATTTGTATTACACCAAAGCTACGATTTCAGTGGAGTGTTTGATCAGACTTCACATTACTCTTAGAAATAAGTCTAATAAAGTGATGCTCAAGAAATAAAAAATATACAAAAAAATACTAAATAAAAATACAATAGAAATACAATATACAATACAAAATACAATATAAAAATACAATATTTAAAGCTACAATACTAAATGCATTCTGTATGCAAGTAGACATATCCTGTGAATGGTTTAATTAGTATATTGCAAGAACTCAACAGTTTGTCAGTCACCAAAATACTATATTTAAACGTATATTATATCCATGAAAAGACATTTAAATTCAAATTTAAAGCAATCAAATTTAATTATGCTTTAATTGAAAAGTATTTACTTTTCTATTTTAATTTAAATGTGCTCATTTGTCTACTTTAGGATAAAATTGACATTTTGTTCATTGCTTATAATTAACATCATCATGGCCAATGTGCAGAGACAGAGAGTCACTGTGAACACTTTCACCAAATTAGAATTAAATATTTTTAAAAAATCCAGCACATTTATAAAATTAAGGCATTATGAAAATTCAGGAAAATCATGATATATTTTAGGTGAAAATTCCACAATTATCCCAACAGCAGCCAAATATGTGTCAGCCTGCCACAAACTCAGACTGTCAGCCAATGGACAAACCTAAAGCAAGAGGATTTCTTAGGTTTATATTCTTATTTTAATACTTCTTACTATTATTATCAACATTATCTTTACATTTGTATTTATTTGATTATTATTTTTATTTTTATTCATCTTTTTATGTTATTATAATTTTTACTTATATTAATTTACTTTGTATATAATATGCATGTACCGCTTTTTACAGATTTTCTTTTACTGATATATTCTTGTTCTATATATCGTATAATTGCTCTGGCAATACTGTAGAAGTCTTGCCAAAAAAAGATTATTTGAATTTAATTGATTTTTTTTTTATGTAAACTTCATAAATGCTTTGGCAATACATTTGTAACATTTGTCATGCCAATAAAGCAATTATAGAATTGAATTAAATTGAATTGAACTGAATTGAGAGACAGAGAGAGAAAGAGAGAGAGCATGAGCCAGTGGACAAAACTAGTCAGAAACTAGTTGTACAAACCATCTAAATGAAAGTACAGTTATGCATTTATTTATTCTTCTCTTTCATTATATCTGAAAAAGATCTTTCTTTTTTGTATATGTGCATTATATATTCACTATACTAATTTATTAATAATTTTGAACGTAATGTGCAATGCTATGGCAATACTTGACACGTCCTGCCAATAAAGATCATCTGAGAGAAGGGAAGGGAAGGGAAGGGAAGGAAAGGAAAGGAAAGGAAAGGAAAGGAAAGGAAAGGAAAGGAAAGGAAAGGAAAGGAAAGGAAAGGAACATAGTAAAGGAAAGGAAAGGAACATAGTAAAGGAAAGGAAAGGAACATAGTAAAGGAAAGGAAAGGAACATAGTAAAGGAAAGGAAAGGAACATAGTAAAGGAAAGGAAAGGAAAGGAAAGGAAAGGAAAGGAAAGGAAAGGAAAGGAAAGGAAAGGAAAGGAAAGGAAAGGAAAGGAAAGGAAAAGAGTAAAGGAAAAGAGTAAAGGAAAGGGAAGGAAGAGAAAGGGAAGAAAACAAAATGAAATGAAAGGAAAGGAAAAGGAAAGGAAAAGTGTAAAGGAAAGGGAAGGAAGAGAAAGGGAAGAAAACTAAATGAAAGGAAAAGGAAAGGAAAGAAAAGAAAAGAAAAGAAAAGAAAAGAAAAGGAAAGGAAAGGAAAGGAAAGGAACATAGTAAAGGAAAGGAAAGGAACATAGTAAAGGAAAGGAAAGGAAAGGAAAAGAGTAAAGGAAAAGAGTAAAGGAAAGGGAAGGAAGAGAAAGGGAAGAAAACAAAATGAAAGGAAAGGAAAGGAAAAGGAAAGGAAAAGTGTAAAGGAAAGGGAAGGAAGAGAAAGGGAAGAAAACTAAATGAAAGGAAAAGGAAAGGAAAGAAAAGAAAAGAAAAGAAAAGAAAAGAAAGGAAAGGAAAGGAAAAGGAAAGGAACATAGTAAAGGAAAGGAAAGGAACATAGTAAAGGAAATGAAAGGAAAGGAAAAGAGTAAAGGAAAGGAAAGGAAAGGAAAAGAGTAAAGGAAAAGAGTAAAGGAAAGGGAAGGAAGAGAAAGGGAAGAAAACAAAATGAAAGGAAAGGAAAAGGAAAGGAAAAGTGTAAAGGAAAGGGAAGGAGGAGAAAGGGAAGAAAACAAAATGAAAGGAAAGGGAAAGAAAAGAAAAGAAAAGAAAGGAAAGTGAAGGAAAGGAAAGGAAAGGAACATAGTAAAGGAAAGGAAAGGAAAGGAAAGGAAAGGAAAGGAAAAGAGTAAAGGAAAGGGAAGGAAGAGAAAGGGAAGAAAACAAAATGAAAGGAAAGGAAAAGGAAGGAAAAGTGTAAAGGAAAGGGAAGGACGAGAAAGGGAAGAAAACAAAATGAAAGGAAAAGAAAAGAAAAGGAAAGGAAAGGAAAGAGTAAAGGAAAGGGAAGGAAGAGAAAGAAAAGAAAACAAAATGAAAGGAAAGGAAATAAAAGAAAAAAAAGAAAAGAAAGGAAGAAGGGATGAGAAAGAAAGGAGGAACAAAAATATTTACTCCAAAAGCGAAATGATTCATAGAAAAGAACTGTAAAAGGTCTCACTATAGATTAAAAAAAGATACTGAAATGCTCTAAGAATAGCGGGTGATGAAACACAGACATGCGTCATCTCTCTGATGTAAAAATCCGAACTCTGACAACAGCAACATGTACTGTTCCACACACATAAACAAGTGAACTTTAGGAAGCTTCTGCTCATTTAGGCCTTCTGCAATAATTTACATGCTCACGATCGTTGCATGTGTATTAATTGCATGTTTCTTTTACACAAACAGGCCTTTATTTTACACCTACATGCATCTAGGTCTCAAGAGTGGATTTGGTCCATCTACTATCCAAATCACAGTATGTGAGTGTATGTGTTTGTGTGTACAATTCCAGCTGAAACTGAGTGGAAATGCTGATGTCACACAACAAAACAGAACACATTGATTCTTTTACTAACATGTGACCAAAAGAATCCCTTCAATGTAGATATACATGACTTAAAACCTGCATGAAAATCTGCAGGTTCTCTTCTCCTTATCCTCATTTCTTCCTCCATATCCTGTAATCTCTATCAAAATGATTGCGAGAGGGCCATCTCTGGAGGAAAAGGAGCTCAGTAAAATCTGTGCAAACTCAGCTCAGGCTTTGAGCTGTTTGTTCCCCCTTTCCACACAGTTCTGATCATTCATGTGGGTCTGGTTTTTGGGATTGTTGAGAATCCAAGAGTGTGAGCGGTGCAAGTGGAGATGTGTTTGTGAATTAACTCCATGTTTATCTCGCTCTCACAAAGCAACACTTTCTGCAGACACGGAGAGAAGGCAAAGTGTGAAGTGTTTGCCATGGATTCCAGCTATGCCACGCCAAGCTTTATATCAGAACAGGAAAAGACATGTTAGGGAGTTTTTCTGAGACACAATAGGAAGATGTGTGTCTTAAAAAGGAAATAACTACGGATAGTCCTCCTAATCTGTTTCTGGATTACACTGAAGTTAAATCAAGGCTTTTATCATTGATGTTCTATTTACAGTCTGTATGCATCTACTGTACCTATTAACGGCCACTGGAAAGCTGCAGCTAAATACAACTCTGACTGTTGCTATGAAAACTATATTAAATCTGTGTGAGGTGAAAAGACTGCTATTAACTGTTGTTAACACCACTAATCCAGTTATCGCTGTTAATTCAAATGCAAACTGAACTGTGTCTCTGTTTTCAGGTGTAAGCAAATTATAAAGATATAAACACAAGTCTTATGGTTTATGGGTCACCAATATTTTAGTCTAAAGTTCCCTTGCATACATCCCTGTCAATTAATAAATTAAAAAAACAAGTTATAGTAACTGTTATAAATATGCATAAAACCAATATTACTGCTAAAAATAAAATGCCATTGCCTGTGCAAAAATAAATTTAAAAAAAATTGAATTTGCTACAACAATAAACAAATAAATGTGAAATAAATAAACAACAACAAAAATACAACTGAAATGCTCTTACCTGCCCTATGAAACAAACACAAAATTCAGTGGGGAAATAAATATGAAACATGTCACCATTTTTCTCAGAAAACATAGTTCTAAATGTGCTTTTGACTTGAAATTTGCAACTGTTGTTATTAACAAATAAGAAATAAATAAATTAGAAAGAAAGAACGAAAATGAAAAGAAAACAAATATAATAATTTACAAATGAAGTTATGTGTAATACAATGAAATGACACAGGGAAAACGTATGGAACACATGAAGAAAAGTATGTGTAGAAAGGCAGTGAAAGCCCAGACAGCAGCCGAAATCTCTCAGTAGTTCTTCAGCAACCCTCTGCCCTTCGTCATTATAAATTAATATCAGCTGCTTCAGTCCAACATCTACATTATCAGGATTAGATTAGATTCAACTTTATTGTCATTACACATGTACAAGTACAAGGCAACGAAATGCAGTTTCGGTCTAACCAGCAGTGCAATAGCAGCAAGTGCAGGATACAGGTATAAGTTATAAAGCGCAGTTATAGAAAAACTATGGTAATATTGTACTATGGTAATAAAGGATGATGATGAAACCAGGGTGGACATTTCAGCAAGACAATGATCCAAAAACACAGCCAAGGAAACTCTCAAATGCTTTTAGAAAAAGAAAATTAAGCTGAATGGCCCGGCCAATCACCTGACTCTAATCCAATAGAAAATACAAAATAAAGGGTCGTATTTTTCAGCTACAGTCTGGGCTTTCACTGCCTTTTTACACCTTCCTTTTTTCATGTGTTCAATACTTTTTCCAGTGTCATTTGATTTTATTACACATGAGCTAATTTGTAAACTAATAAGATTTATTTCTTTGGTTGCTATCAACTTCTGCTGAAAATTTCAACGGCACCTGTTGTTTTCTGAGAAAAAATCATGACATGTTGAATACTTATTTCCCCCATTGTATATTTTAAATAATAAATAATTAAATAAAGAAAATATCATACTTTTTTTAACTATATATATATATATATATATATATATATATATATATATATATATATATATATATATATATATATATATATATATATATATATATATATATATATATATCATGTAAATGAGGTTCGAAAGCCATTCTTTCAATTTGCATGAACAATGCATGAGCCAATCCACATTTAAATGTCCATCTCTCTCCTAACACATCTTTGAACATGGCCAGATGTGGATTAAAGGAACGGATGTGGAACTGATTTTGCTATTGCAAAAAAAATTATAAAAAATAATAATAATATAATATTAAAAAACACTTATCTTTTTCTGGCAGTTACAACCAAATTGGCCAAAATGTTATTTAAATAGCAATGCAGAAGTAAAAATGTATGTCAGGTTTTATGAATGAGGAATTCTAACTCAGACATTTGGCATATAATTTTCATTACACAGTTTAGTCTAGCAGAAAATCCCAAGCCAAGTTTCAGTTTATAAGTGACAACCTATATAACTAACAAAAAAATGGCCAAGACAGCACAAATAAACACCTACACAACTCCTCAGAAAAAAAAAACACAAAATTTCTGCTGAATAAAATCCACCTATCCTCCAAGAAATCATATTTAAGACCCTGACATAAAGGACACAAGATTATATTACAGTCTCACCAAACTCAATTATGTTCATACCATGTGAACCGGAGAAGTTTCTGGACCCAATATACAAATTCACATGCTAGATCTACTCCACACCATTTCATCCACCAGTAATTTGTCAACTTTTGAACCAAGGGTCATATTGCACAACACTGAATTATATTTTCCATCCCTTCTGGTAGGGTTTTGTTTCAGGTTACAGTCTGACAGTTTTGTAGGTTGTTATTAGGAAAGCAGTACCGCCAGAGAAGCACTCCCTTGGGATGTCCTACCAGCCGTTCGGCTCAGCAACACCACTTCGGCACCTGCTCCCGTGGGACGGGCCACATCTGGAAGAGTGGGCGGAGAAGAAATTTGGCCTCTGCAGATGTTATCTACTCACAGACACCACAACACCTGTGCTCACACTCTCTAACACACACAAAGCAGGTGTGACAGATGACATACATACAAAGTCACACATATTGAACACGCTTACACCTGCTCCCTCCCACATTGGAGTCATCGGGGCAAACAGAGGCATCTGACAAAAGGGAAAAGCTCGCCTCGGTACGTATAACTCACAATATCCTGAGAAAATAAGCAGCCATTAAAAGCTGTGGAGAGGACATTGTTAAAAAAGCTTGTAGTTGTTTCCTCTCGCTATTATTTCAGAAGGAGAAGTGAAACTTGGAATAAACAGGAAAGAATAAATAAATCGAGAGAAGTGTCAGATTTATAATGAAAAAGTTCACCACAATGCTTGTTTGCCAGCTTGAATAACAGCATTTTCAGTGTTGTAAATAATAGTGCTGGAGAGCTTGCATTTATATATTTTTTTATACATCAGATTTTTTTAGTTTCCTTTTTGTGTGCGGGATCAATGCTCTTCTTTTGTATTATATGACACAGCAGTATGGCATAATGCAATACTAAAATACAATATTTTACAATCCCCAAAAGCACTCTGAGCATTTAATACGAATGAAGCATTGGACGGTTCAGCCAATAAAAGGCCAGTAATTAGAGAGGATCATTTAATGCATTTCTTTAATACATTTTTTTTTCCTCAGTTAGCCAGACTCTCACATTTTATTCTAATCATTATATTTTCTTGTGGGATTCAGGAATATTATCATCTATGTATTAATATCTATATTAGGTGCTAACTCACTGTGTCGGTGACTGAAGTGTTAGCAGTGAACAGCTGGATATTTATATACACTGATATAAACTTTATAAGTGTGGGTAGTATAGACCTACAGTACTGTAAATGAGTTTCAAAAGAGCAATCAAAAGTTTGCATAATAGATATTTTTCCATATAGTTTCAACACATGTTCTTTTTTTAAATGAAGGTCACGATAAACATTCATAGCAAAATGTTTTCTAAAATTGCCAATGGCATCACCAGTTTTGGTTTGCTTGTGTATTGGAGATCACCTAAGAACCTCATAGAAGTTTACAAATTCAAAAAGAACAAGAAATGATTTAGTTTAAGCTTGAGGCCTTGGTTAAACGCCACCATTCAAAAGCTGGCAAGATTGATAATATTTTTGAAAAGAAGGCTTAGTCAGTGTCATATGTTTCTTTAGAAATGATTCAATTATCCTTATATAAAGAACAGATTTACTGTTGATTCAGTAAGACAAGAAAAAAACTAATAATACCCAGAAGATATCAAATGTGGAGCAGAACGGTGGCTCAGTGGCTAGCACTGTCGCCTCACAACAAGAAGGTGGCTGGTTACAACCAGGAGTACGCAAACTTACATTTTCTAATTACTGTCTGTTTTTGCTCTATGGTTGCTACATGTGGAGAGCGTCATTTCCCGCGTTTGTCACAAGTTACGTGACATCACCCGGATGGAGGAGCTTGGGCGGGTGCGCCAGAATCAATCGCGTGGATTAATAAGTATACAGTATACACTAGATATTGCATACGTACCCTGAGCATGCGTCAATAGTGTGCTAAACAAGCAACGTTATTGATGATAATACATTCACTTACTAAGCGTTTGACACCGTTATGAACACCAATACAATGTGAATATTCTTCAAAAGCACTCTAATAGTAAAAAAACAAATATTCACAGTATTTTGAAGTGCCATCATCTCAATAATGTACATGTTCATTAGCATGCTATATTTAATTACTGAATATCGGTCAAACACAAAGCCATGTGAGACCAAGCATTCCCAATCCATTTCCTTATACAGACTTGCAGTGCCTTCAGGAGTACATCCTGTACTCAAACTGCCAGTGCCAATGAGGAAGACGAGGAGCTTTGTGACTGATGGATCATTTTAGCGAGTCGTGTGAAACTGCAGACGGTGGTATCAGGGCAGCAGATTGCAGGGCATGTTTTTGTGTGTGGGCTCTATTCCAGCAATCACTCAATGGTCCAACAAAGGCCTGAATCATTGTGATAGAGGGTTGATGAAAGTCAGAGGCAGGGCAAGCTTGCTCTAATAAGCCACTGGTGGTGATTGTTTCCTGCATGTGCCGCTTTGCCGGGAAGAGGATGAGGGCCAAATAACAGGACTTTAACAGATTTCAGACTGTAAAAATCAAGCCTGTTCAATCAATGCAGTCATTTTTGGAAGCGAACAATGGCAGCCAGAGAACAACAGCAGTGGGTGAAAATAAATATTTCAGCAAGTATAAGTCTTGATTCTTCTGGTTAATGTTTAATTGGGCTCCAGATGTCAGTGCACTTAAGGGAAATTAAGAGTGCTTGAGAGACTGGATGAAGAGCACCGAGCCGAGGAGCCGTACGCTGGCGTTTCCGATGCCGCCCAGACGTGAGGATTCAAAACGTTAGCTTCTGCTCCTTAAAGAAATGCAATGAATAAATAAAACCAATACAAAAGCACTCGCCGCGGCTCCCAAAGACACTTGATGAGGAGTGAAAGGAGACAGAGGAGAGGAGTCCATCTGCGAGTGAGATGTGAAAGGATTCTGATGGGCCCCTGGGTGACCGGAGATGGTGCGCGCTCGGTTCTTTGAGAGGAAGTCGGGATTCCGGCTGTCATGAGTTCTGTAATCACGTCGGGGAACACGCCGTTCTCTGGCCTGAAGTAAAGCGAAGTGGAATCTGACAGGTTGTCTTCATTTTTCAAGGACTGGAGAGCGGATGACTGACAGCACCAAATCCTGCTTCAGGTTAACAGACAGAGCCGCTCCGCAACGCCCATCTAAACTCTCTTGCCTCGACAAAGCTTTTAACAAAAACAAAGCTGCTGCAAACTCTTACTTTTGTCGGTGCATTTAAAACAAAGGGTTTTTAATTGTTTCAATGCCTGAAACATAATGATCTGACAAAGCAACTACCATCTAATAACAAGATACAGGTGCGTTTGGTTTTTTAATTGTTACTGATCTCAAGCCAACAAAAAGCATCAAAGATTATGTGTAGCCACTATTATGATACTTTTAAATGCGGAAATTGAAATTCAGCTGTGTAAAATCAGCGGTGTAAAACATATGCCGGATAGGTTGGGGGTTCATTCCGCTGTGGTGACCATTGATAAATAAAGGGACTAAGCCAAAGGAAAATGAATGCATTAATATTTTGAACTACCATATTTTTCTCATACAGTATATGCGCCTATGGTATATTAACATGTATGTGTGTGTTATTGCATTTGCGAAAAGATGCATTTTGCTTCATTGGAAGTGTCCGACTCCTCCCCCTCTTAATAGCTGGTTAATAGATCTTATATCATGTCTATGTCATTTCAAGAAAAAGTGAAGTATTCCATTCCGGGCTCTACTGACAAATTCTATAATGCTTGGATCCCCATTCTAACTTTTTTTTTTACCTCTTTAACCTCATTAGATTCTGTCTTTATGTTGTACTGTGCCATCTGGTTATGTGAGTATTCTCGCCGAACTGTATTTATGTTGATTTCTTTCTTTTATCATTTTTTTTTTACTTTTTCATTTATGGCCCATATGCAGTACTTTAATATATTGTTTATTTGTTTATTTTGTGTACATTTAAAAGAGTCTGTATAGATTTCTCATTTGAGATTTGTGGGTGAGTTTCGGTACGTAACCTTGAATAGTTCGAGTTTGCACTTGGGCTTTAAAAAAGGAACAATGCAGACAATGTATTGTTCTCTGTTGTGTTTTTCTATATTGTATTTATGTCTGTGCGATAAAGTATACACTCACCGGCCGCTTTATTAGGTACACCTTACTAGTACCGGGTTAGACCCCCTGTTGCCTTCAGAACTGCCTTAATCCTTCATGGCATAGATTCAACAAGGTACTGGAACAATTCCTCAAAAATTTTGGTCCATATTGGCATGATAGCGTCACTCAGTTGCTGCAGATTTGTTGGCTGCACATCCATGATGCGAATCTCCCATTCCACCACATCCCAAAGGTGTTCTATTGGATTGAGATCTGGTGACTGTGGAGGTCATTTGAGTACAGTGAACTCATTGTCATGTTCAAGAAACAAAGGCCCATGCACACCGGGATGCTTTTTGCTCGCGTTTTCAGTCGACGTTTAAGGCCTTGTGACTAAATAAAGTGTGCCAATGTGATCGTGCACACCAACGTGCAAAACTAAAGGTGTAAAAGCGTCATTTTTAAAGAAACGCCTCATGCTCGTTTTTTATTTTTGTTTTGACACGTTGCGTCAAAACCTTTCCACCAGTCAGATTGGCACTTTTGTTCATGTGCACGTAGCTACTGAAGTTACAGTAAACAGCACTTGGAGGCGCTCAAGATGCCCAGAGGTGATATGAACGATATGAACAATAATCATTTCTTCATCACTAGAGCTGGAGCTGCTACTTGAACCATCCATGCTTGTTTGAATTGCCTGTAACTTTAACAACAAGCATGTTAACTTTCCGTATTCTTCTTCTGTGTTACAAGCGAGTGTTAGAAGCTTAGCGCGTGCCAAAAAAATCCCCTACACCATTACACCAACATCATCAGCCTGAACCGCTGGTTCAAGGCAGGATGAATCCATGCTTTCATGTTATTGATGCCAAATTCTGACCCTACCATCCGAATGTCGCAGCAGAAAGAGAGACTCAGACCAGGCAACATTTTCCAATCTTCTATTGTCCACTTTAGTTGAGCCTGTGCGAATTGTAACCTAAGTTTCCTGTTCTTAGCTGACAGGAGTGGCACCCGTGGTGGTCTTCTGCTGCTGTAGCCCATCCGCCTCAAGGTTGGACATGTTGTTTGTTCAGAGATGCTCTTCTGCATACCTCGGTTGTAACGAGTGGTTATTTAAATTACTGTTGACTTTCTATCAGCTCCAACCAGTCTGGCCATTCTCCTCTGACCGCTGGCATCAACAAGGCATTTGTGCTGACAGAACTGCTGCTCACTGGATATTTTCTCTTTTTCAGACCATTCCCTGCAAACCCTAGAGATGGTTGTTCATGAAAATCCCATTAGATCAGCAGTTTCTGAAATACTCAGACCAGCCCTTCTGGCGCCAACAACCATGCCATGTTCAAAGTCACTTAAATCACCTTTCTTTCCCATTCTGATGCTCTGTTTGAACTGCAGCAGATCATCTTGACCATGTCTACATGCCTAAATGCATTGAGTTGCTGCCTTGTGATTGGCTGATTAGAAATTTGTGATAACGAGCAGCTGGAACAATGTGGTGTACCTAGTAAAGTGGACGGTGAGTGAATATAAAAAAAATGTATCTGTGTATGTTTGTGTATAAGAAAACAATAAATTAAAATAAATATACCTAAATAAAATACCACAAAATACAAAAATTACGAACTAAAAAACTATAGATTTAAAAAATCCCATTGGTTACAGCAGTTGACTGAATGTGTAAGATCTACTGTAGCCAGCCACACTGAAAAGTCACAGAGAATTTATACTATTTACGCTGTACGTGTAGATTCTCTTTGACTACATCTCTACTTTGGTTGCCTCAGTTGAAGTGATTTAAAATGACATTACCCGGAATAAAAAGGAAACACGCTTAGTTCAAAGCCTTCTCTTACAACAAAAAACACTCCAAAGCATCCAGTGGTGAGTTTGAAGCACTCATTAAAAAGTTTCGCACTTAAGTTCACAAGAAAGTAAAATAGATGAATAAAACAGCTTAGAAGAAAGTGAGGAGGAGGAAATCACAATGAGGAAGATGAACTTTGTTTACCTGGCGGAGTTGAGGATGATGCATGTTCGCATAATTAAAGTCTGATTCGCCGGTATGCTAAATATCTGCCTCGCACACATTATAATTTAAATAATCTGACAACCTTGTAAAACAAGCTTTCACCGTTTGCCCTATTGAAGCTAGACGTCTTAAACTGTGTGCATAATTCACGGTTCGGTCGCATAACATCGTCCCTGTGGGTACCGAAACGAGCGGAAGACAGAGAGAAAGACATATCTGCATACAGAGCTGGGTAGTGACAGGTAGACAATGCTGATATGAATAATTGAAAAAAAAAAAAAAATCAAGTAAGCAACACACTGAAGCAATTCAAAACAAGCTAAAAGTGAATAAATCATCAGAAGGCGTGGATCGAGCGAGAGAGAGAGCGAGAGAGAGAGAGAGAGAGAGAGAGAGAGAGAGAGAGAGAGAGAGAGAGAGAGAGAGAGAGGAAGGAATCTTAATTATCTTGTGACTGTTTAAATGACTACATTCAGTCTTGTTCTAGGTGCAAAACTAATTTCTGGTGTGTCTAACTCCCTTTGCTTCATTTAGTGTCTGTGTGGGCAGCAGAACAGAAACCCAATATTAACTGCGAGGCAACAGTCATGTTGAAATGTCGGAGGGAACATTCATTCATTCATTTTCTTTTCGGCTTAGTCCCTTTATTAATCTGGGGTTGCCACAGTGGAATGAACCGCCAACTTATCCAGCATATGTTTTACGCAGCGGATGCCCTTCCAGCTGCAACTTATCCCTGGGAAACATCCATACACACTCATTCACACACATACACTACGGACAATTTAGCTTACCCAATTCACTTATACCACGTCTTTGGACTAGTGAGGGAAACCGGAGCAGCCAGAAGAAACTCATGCAAACACAGGGAGAACATGCAAACTCCACACATAAAAGCCAACTGACCCAGCTGGGGCTCGAACCAGTGGTCGGAGGTCGATTCTGACACAAGTTTGCTAGTCAGTGACTTAAGCCCTTATTTAACTAATGTAAGGTTATTAAGTCTGACTGAAAGAGGTAGAACAATGTGAAAGCAGATTCTTTGACAAAAATGTTTTGTTTTGTTTTTCCTTCCTAAACCAAAAGGTGTTTATTAGAAGTCTACATTTATTCCACACTGCCTCAGTGTAGTTCAGAAAACAATATTGAGAAAAACTATCAAAAATAAAAGCATAAAACAAAGCATACCAAAAATTGAAATATGCTGCCAAAAACTGCACATATTTGCACTGGCACTGAATAAAATACAAAAGGAATTTATTTTCTACATGTTCACTTTAAATTTAACAGTATTTCATTCATAACAAATTTATTTAAATGACATCGTTTGGAATATTTTTATATTAGGAATGGGATGATAACCGTTTTCAAGATACACTGCAGTTTGTAAAAGTCAAGGTTTTAAAACACCAACATTTTCTGTTATACCGTTCCTTCGTTATATGTAAGATTTTTTTTATTATTTACATTTTTTTAGGACAAGGAGTATCTCCAGCCAAAAAGAGATCCAAAAATGTCATTTTAAATTGTAAAGAAATCTGTGTTTT
This sequence comes from Danio aesculapii, assembly GCF_903798145.1. Taxonomy (NCBI): domain Eukaryota; kingdom Metazoa; phylum Chordata; class Actinopteri; order Cypriniformes; family Danionidae; genus Danio; species Danio aesculapii. The sequence goes on along the minus strand of NC_079445.1, from coordinate 32,213,798 downwards.
AGAAACTTATGAAGAAAGCAGAAGTCAATGATTGATTTGAAATATTTAGCCTGACATGTTTATTGTTCTATCATACTGTAAATGTTAAATATAATAACTTAAAATAATATTAAATTAAAATATATTGTGTTTAAAGGGGGAAAAGTTGTTGTTTTTTTACGCAGACATTTAAAAAGAATAGATTTTAGAGCAGAAATCCCAATACCGTCAAACCGTGATATTTTTATTCAAGGTTATCATACCATCAGAATCATTTACCGGCCCATGCCCATTTCATATTATGATTATCGTATGATTTAGAATTTTCTAATTTCTCAAGGGGTGGGGGGTAGGGGGGAATCATTTATAATTATAAACATTATTAACTAATAATAACAATAACACATCATTATAAAACAAATTGCATTTAAGCACTCTCAACCATTGAACATGACAATCTTTTGCAATTAAGCAATACGGACTTAGAGCAAATATAGTACAACTAGTTTGTACAAAAATGAAACAAAAATAATCTAAATTAAAAGATAATTTAAAGTCATAATAAGCAGCTTATTGATCCAACATGCTATTAAAACAAACAAAAAGTACATTTGCAAATTCAAAAACATTTAGTAGTGTGTATACACTATAGTGAGAGGAGAGAGACTTAAAACTTAGAATACTGCCTAATAGTTGATGGATGTCATCAAAGCATATTTTAGTCTTCAAAATCCTGAGGTTAACAAAGCCAAGTGGTCCATCCCAAAGCTATAATGTGGACTTGGACTGAGAAAAGACTACAACACAGTCTTTCATATTCACCAAAAACATTGATAAGACAAGCGCTCATATTATTACCAAAGACCTCAGTGACCATACCATAGATCTTTACATCCATCTTAAATACAACATAAAGTACCAGCTGGATTATGGACCAATAATGGACCATCAATACCACTGATAAGCCAGTCATCATCTTTATTTGCTGGGCCAAAGGAGGAATGGTACCACTTACTAAAGAACTTTGCACACTGAAGTCAAACATTTTTGTACGCATTTATTTTTTTTATTCTAACCTAAACATTTGTCACACACACCTAGTCTGATGCGTACTAATTGATGCGTTGCGAAATGATTGGCAAAACAATATACAATGGAGTCTTCAAGTACTGAAGATGATTTTTTTTTGTATTCTCCTTGCCTAACAAAAGAAAAAGACAAAATATTGGGTCCATCTATTCCTTAGATTGCGGAGAGAGGAAAGAGAGTTCCTTATCAAAGAGCAGCAGGATTATCCTGACCAATTCAAAGTCTACTTCAGGATGTCCAGGGTTCAGTTTGATACTTTGTTAGCGATACTATGAACCACATTTCACCAATTTCTGTGAACCAATAGATCCCTAACATAGACTGGCAGTTTGACTAAGGTATGAAGACAAAGACACACAAAAACTGACACACGCCAAACCATGCAAGCATACAATACACTATAGGGTTGCACGATACTGGAATTCGGTACCAATTGAACACGTCCATTTCCTGCTAACATTTGAACGTTATGGAGCACGTTCTTAAACACTGATTTGCCGTTGTGTTCACATGCTCAACAGAAATGACTGTGATTGTCATCCGTTCACTAAACAGCTGTTCACTGAGAGTAAACACAGATACAGAGACACTGGAACGTTTTAAAGCCACGATTCGTCAGCCGATCGCTCGTATGTCAGCTTATAGACAAACCAGCTGATCGACGTGACCCTGAAACACTCCAGTATCGCTGTATCTGTGGTTACACTCAGTAAACAGAGGTGAGTTCAGTGAACTGATGACCTTCACAGCCAATCACAGTCATTTTTGTTAAGCACGTGAACAATGGCAAATCAGCGCTATTTAAAAACGAACTTAGTAGCGCTCAAATATTAGCGGGAAAGGAACGTTTTTAAAACTTCAGTATCAATTGGTACCGGATTCCAGTATCGTGACAACCCTAATACACTAACATACAATAAACCACAGAACATTTGTATTATATTATATTAATTTCTCCAACGCCAATCTGGATTTTGCCTTTCACTTGTATGACAGCCCTGAATTGTCAAAACACCTCTTAGAACGCCTTCAATACGATTGACACAACGTGAGGTCCAATTTATTTTTTAATGTACAGAAATTTCTGATTCAGTGTGCAATAACCTTAAACCAGAATTCTGGTCCCAAAGCTTTTGTTTTCTGCCCATTTCTGCCACCTGATAAAACGTTGGCCTGCTTAGCTGGGGTCAGTAGAGCTACCTTACAATTGAATTGCATTCTTCAGTTAACACAGTCATATTAAACCAAACAGAATTAACACTAAACTGACTTCATCAGATAAACATTTGCAAGTCTTGCAGGAGAGCATAATGTTGTATCACACTAATTAAAATGACACTATTGTATTGTTTCACCTGTTAATACAGTATAAAGCAATAAAGATGAGCTTAAACAGCTCGTCATTATTATCTATGGGTTTAACATCTTAAAGCAATACTATTTTTGTTGTGCATTTCCAATAGGATCTAATATGGATCTTTGCTGTCTGCTTATTCAATATCAGCCTCTTTACAGAGCTGTATGCTATTATAAAATATTAACAAAACAATATGAGCTGAAATGTGCAAAATAGAGCCTGAAGGTTATACTGTATGTGTGTGATCAGGAACCCTCAGCAATTTGTTAATACCACTGCAATTATTGAGCAAAATATGCAGTGCAGCAGGTGCTACACACAGTCAGGAAAAACTCAAGGTTAGAAATAATAAATCTACTTCCTTCTTATTGCCACATGGCTTCTAAAAAAATCCAACTGTCGATTCTTAAAGAAACATTTAATTATGCTTAATGCAGTATGTACTTATGCAATGTGCACAAAACCACACAGAACTGTAAAAATAGACTGACCGGCTCGCTGTGTGCCGAAGGTAACAGACAACCTGGTGAGTAGGTCTTCGTTCTCATAACGATCTTCTTTGGCGATGACCCAAAAACAATTCTCGGACAGCTCCTGGGGTGAGATCTACACAGAAAGAGGAGACAAAGAAAAATAAAAATAAAATGAATCACGACTTGATATCGTAATCACCCATCACGGGAGGTCAGGATGCAGGAGTTGCTAGGCAACGTGAGGCATCTAAACAGTGAGCTGGTTTATGAAAAAGTAAAGAGGAAACTTATTCAAATATTCATATTGTGTTCTCTTGCTGGTCTTTATTTTGTTCTCCTACATCTCAGCGCATGTGATGGCTGAATGCAGCACCAGAGAGACTCATTCTCGAACATCTCGGCACACGAAAACACAAGGCCGAGCGCTCTAGTCGGACATCATCATACAAAAACATGCCTAAACACACATGGCCCATTTACTTCAGTAAACAGTTTTTGTATTAACGGAAGATCATGTAAGGGATGTGTTGCTTTAGTTTTCTTTACCTGATTAGGGAATTACATTAGGAAAATTAGCTGTAAACATGTCGAACAGATGTTGTGAATCTCTTTGCAATAAAAACAAATGTATATAGATACACTGTAAAACCAAAAAAGCAACACACTGTGAAACCGATTGCAACAAACGATTTAAGTTCAAAAACTAATCCTAATGAGTACTGTGAACTTAATCCATTTGAGTAAACAAAGCAATTTGAGCACAGTAAAACACAAAAAATGAAGAGAACTCGAACCAACTGAGTACTGTAAAACCCAATAAGTTTAAGACATTAACTATTTGAGTAAAAAAAAAACTAATCTATTTGAGTACTGTGAACTTCAACTCCAGTTGAATTAATGAGGTATTTAATTAACTCATTACCTTGAACTCTGATTTCAAAACTCTTTTCAAAGTTTTCTTTGTTAAACTCTTAAGTTTATGTTTTGAAATTAATTATTGGTGATTGGGTAGCTTTACTTGAACATAGAAAAAGGAGACCTGTTTAACATGATTAAAGGAGGAGACCCGTTTAACATGATTAAAGACTTGCAACTAAATATTTAAGTCAATTTCAGACTTTAAGGCCTAAAATGTTGTTTTTGAAATATAAGACATTAAGACTTTTTAGGACCTCGTGGACAGCCTGGTGTATGCATGGACACAAAAAAAGAAAAGCACAAAACAGGAAAAGAAGAAATGGAAACAAAATGAAAGAGGAAATATTGAAAGAAAAAAAAATATTTAAAAAATCAAGAAAAGAAAGAGTTAAAGAAAGATTTAAGATGATAAAAAGATGTATAAACTCAAGAAGAACATGGAAGGCTGGAGGTGAGAACAGGAAATAATAAATCTTGAGGAGGGATAAAGAAAAAAAAGAATGAAACAAGAATAAAGTTAGAAAACAAAAGAAAGAATCAGATTACAGATAAGAGCTTTTGTATATGTTGACAAATGTGTGCAAACAGACACAAAAGACCACGTACTGTACTCTCCTCATACACAGGTTAAAATTGAACATTTTCAAAGACCCTTTGAAGACCATTATGAATGAATTTTTAGACTTACACAAGGCTAAACACTAAGGATTTTTTCTAATGCTTGCCACAAAAAAGTTATTAGCCACATATTTTAAATGTTACGCTTAATTGTATACACTTTTTTTCAACATAATATATATATATATTTTTTAATGACAGGTTTGACATTGTTAAAAGTGCACTTATTATAAGGACAATTACATGAATAATCAAAAATATATATTTGTTGGCTTTTGGTCCACATTGATTGAATATAACTCCTTTACAACCCCTAATTTTCATGCCAATTTATAAATATTATGTCCACTCCACCTTACTTCTGTAAATAGTTTTTGTTTAAATGAAAGACATTGTAAAGAGATTTGTTGCTCTGTAATTAAGAAAGTTTTAAAGTTTTATTGTGATGGATTGTTGGTGATTGGATGGATGTGGGCTCGATTGGGAAGCTTTATGCCAGACTGCACGATTTTCAAAGTAGTCGTGTCACAGATGTTTTCACACTGCATTACTATCTGGGCTAGCATTCTGTCGGTACTGTGCGGTTTCACACTGCATGACTTACAATAGGAAGAATAACGTTGTCTGGGTCCACAAACTACATCTCACATGCAAAAACACACGAGAAGTGACAAGGAAACAACCCGAGGTCACATAGTATATCTTTCGTTATTAACTACACTGAAAAAAATTATTCAAAGATGATTCCTTGGATTTACTCAATTTTTTTACGTTAAGTGGTTGTAAACAATTTATTTTGGCTGAATTTAAACAATCAAATTAAGTTGAACATTGCTCAATTTAATTTGTTTGTTTAAATTCAACACAAATAAATAGTTTGCAACAGTTTTCCATGCAACACTTTTTTCAGTGTACATAATAAAAAAAGAAGCCTTTAATGGGGTAGAAAATGGACCTATTTTGCTGACCTGGATTTTGAAGGGAATCATTTCTCCTCAACATTTTCTTTTTTCAACCCGGTTGTGGTATTGCGTAGACACGTAAAATAAACACAGGTGCCCCTGCCAAATTTACACTAGTTTTTCTCCATTTCTTGGGTCCAACTAGACCAAAAAGAAGCCCTTTTAACTTCTCCCCCAACCACCCGGTGACCCGCAGATACCCATACTAGTGGATGCTGCTCTCTCATTGGCTGTAGGTAATCGTCAAAGTTATTTCAGTCAGAACACATTTCACACAGCATGATTTTGAATCACCGATTGCTCCAGACATTTAACATGCCAAATATCTCACAGGTGTCAGCGACTCATCTGCAATTCTCTCAGATTGTGTCTTTGATAGTTCTCACTGTGTGATTGTTACTTATGTGATCGAGTACCCATTTGCCTGTGATTCGTCAAAACCTGTCGGTGAGTCAAAATCGGGGCTAAATCATGCAGTCTGAACTCTGCATTACTTGGACAGAGAAAAATTAAGACCTGTTTAAAATTATTTAAGACCTATAAAACAATATATCAGTGATTTGAAGACTTTTTAAAAGGTCTAAAATTGTGTTTTTCAGATATTCTAAGATTTGTTAAGACCCAGCAGACACCCTGCATACAGCACATACATACTGTAGATGGGATATATAAGATAGCATTCCAAAACAAGGTTTTCATAGAGTATTTAGTTATAGATTAAGAGATATGTTTGCTTACCCGCTCACTCACATGCTATGCAAACATGTTTAATCATTTAACAGTACTCAAACATCATACTAGAAGAACATCATACTCGTCTAAAAGTGATAGAGAATAGGACAAAATAAGAAGGTTGTCAAATAAATCCAAACTCAAAAGTCACACATTTGATCACGTTAATGCCAGTATTGTCTGCCCAATAATGATCAGATGACTGAAAATGTATGTAAATACCAGGCAGAAACAGGGCCTTAGTGGTGCTTTAAGATCAAATCTGTTTGAGTGAAAACAAGCTCTGGTAACGTTGGGGAAAGAGCAGGGCATTGTGGGATGATCAGTTTAATGGAGTCTTCTTGTTGAGATAAAGACTGAAAGGCTAATCAATGAGACCGGCTGTGCTAATGAACAGACCTCACACTCCTGCCAAATACCTGAGCCAATAGCTCTTCAAATCTGCTCCACGAGGACACGTTCAAAGAAATCAAACAATCAGGAAGCGGACTGAACATGAGCCTGAAGAGTAGCCTCTCAGTGGAAGTGATTAACCCACGTTTCCGACCGTGTGTATGTGATTAATTGAACACGTGCTGCTATGTTCTGCCCCTCTGATGGGCGCAGGGTGGCATGTTTCCCATGATGCACCAGCTGTCTGGTCTTTGGCTTCCTAAGCTGCGAAGCTCTTGTTAATGAGTGATAAAAGTCTTGGGTCAGGAGCCATGAATATTGTATGGAGTCGGTTTCTCAAGCAGCTGTTTAAAAAAGCCTCTTTGTGTCCTCCTAATGGCTAATTACAAACAGGTTCCGGATGAGATGAAGCATATGGTGGAATCTTTAAAAACATCTGTATGATGGTGGCAAAAAGGACAGAGATTAAATATTAATTGTACTGTTGTAAACTAACACAACTCCAACTACACTGCACCACAACATCTGCTGATTAACAAAAGGCAACCACACCAAAAAGTGTGATCCTTCACAACAGAGGAACATTTTCTTTAATGATGCTTGGCAGCAAACACAAGTAGTTTCTTCGGTTACTTTGCAAACATCTGTCCTTTTATGTTGTTTTCTAAACCTTGTTTAAGCACAAAAGGAGGATTGTCTCCCATAGGGGTTCGAGTTTAAGACTTTAGAAATAAAGTAAAGTCGTTTATGGTACAGAAAATGTTACCTTGGACAAATTGAGGTGCTTCATACAGGTAACAGGCTTGAAATTCCTTCTTGGGGTGAAGTGAATTCAGTAAATAGATTTATCAAATACAAGAATATAATAAAAGTAGAGTACATTTAAGTAAGTAGTACACAAAGTTTCAAAAAAAGTCACAGCAAAAGAAAACAGTGATTTTATGCTAATATTTTAGCCCCATCCTAATATATGGACACTGATACTATTTACAGTTCTGCAAGTAGGTTTGAACACTGCTGGCTACAACAGTAATGCATTTCTGGGGCGTGAAGTGAAATTAGTAAATAGATTCATCAAGGTTCCAGATCAGAATGCATCAACTGTATAACTGCAATACCCTCAAACCCAGTCAAACTCCAAAGTACAGTAAAGCAATAAGTTCATGGCATTCTCATGGTCTCTCCCATAGGGGTTGGAGTAAACTTTAGATAACAAAGTTGTTTGAATGTTACCTTGGACCAATTGAGGCGCTTCATGGAGGTATCAGGCTTGAATTCCTTCTTGGGTTTCAGGCCGAAAGGCAGGATGTATTGGACTGCGGATGTCAGTGCACCCAGTCCTAGAGGAGGTGGTGGGGGTGGAGGCATCCCGGGTATGGAGGCACAGCCTGGTGGAGGTGGTGGAGGTGGAGGGGGCGGCGGAGCTGGACCTCCAGGAACAAATGGTGGAGGAGGTGGGGCAGGAGGAAACGTGGATGAGGACAAACCAGGAACAGATTGCCCTGATGTTAAGACCCCTGGAACGGCTCCAAACTAAGAAAATGGAACAAAAATAAAGAAACAGGTGACCCATGCTTTAAATTAATACAGTTTCTTAAAATATAGAAGAACTTCAGTCAAAAATCTTGGGGGCAGGATTTAACTTTATTGTCTTATTTTCTTTCTTTCTTTTTTTTTAACAGTTTGCTTCAAATTCGAAACGTTTTAACATTATAAGAGCCTTTACCCTCCCTTATGACTAGCTAATATATCTTTACTAAATATATTCTTTTCATCAGTTTTGTAGAAATGTACTTTGACCAAAACTTTTTTTTAGCAAAGCATTTTTTGTTGTTGTGAATGACGTTGTTTTCATGACTGAATGTTTATTTTTTACATTTAACTATAACTTCATTGTACACCTGGACTCACTATTTTATCCCTTAAAATTCGAAAACTGATATTCAAAACGACATATAATTATATTTTAACTTTTTTTGGTCTTAAAATGATTTTCATTTAATAGGGTAGGAAATGGGAAGTTTAAAACCATGTTTCTGAGATTATCTTTGGTACGCTGCAGGTTTAAGTAGAAAACACTCAGCATGGAGTGGAATGATGATTTTGAACATTGTTTGTCTTCAAGCTAATTAAAAACACCAGACACATAAACACTGTTAAACACCTTAAAAATCATTTTCACCGCATGGGGGTATTTAAGTTGCACGAACAAACGAATTAACTTTAATTAATTATGCAAAACACTATTGTTACAAATGAGCATTAAGATTGTTCATTCATGATATCTGAGATTAACAAACCATGAAGCGCTACTTATTATTAAATTAAAGTAAACAGAACACAAGTAAATAACAAGTAAGCAAAAGATGTAATTGAACAGAATTAAGTGGAAAAAAAAACAAGTCAGATCACAACAAAAGAAAACTAAAAAGATTTTATGCTAATATTTTAGCCTCATCCTAATATATGGACTATAATTCTATTTACATTTCCCCAAATAGGTTTGAATGCTGCTGGCTACAGCTGTAATGCATTTCTGGGGGGGTGAAGTGAATTCAGTAAATAGATTTATCAAATACAAGAATATAATAAAAGTAGAGTACATTTAAGTAAGTATAGCATACAAAGTTTTCAGGTCTGTCTGCTACAAGAATCCAGCATCATTTGCATAACTGTGCAACACCCTTAAACCCAGTCAAACTCCAACGGGGTCAGTCCAGCATTCTCTTTATGGCATTCTCATGATGGTTTTGAATGGATATTAAGAAAGCAAATAAAAATAAACGATCTATTGAGGTGCAAGGTTACATTTGCTGTACAACAGAGACATGCAGTACTTGTCCTTCCAGACTTGCCCAGGCAGTTAAGTAAATATAAAAGATTAATAAGGCCATAACCCTTTCCCCTACTCAAAACACCTCCATCTCAAATCTCCATCAAACATTCAGGGAAAACAAGTAAGATACATTACTCTGGTGTATTCACTCCATTCAACCTGAATGGCAAACAGTTGCAAGGGTGTGGAAAGGGGGGGGGGGGGATTTATTGAACAAGTAGATGTGCTTTAATTCAAACGGCGCACATGCCGGCCTCTAGATAATTCACAGGCTAAGAGTCAGCATGACTGACGCTCCTGCATATGTGGAGAATTGACTGGGTGATTACGCTTTGCGTTGCTGCAAACGATCGCACCCCAAAGAGATGGATCAGCTTAACTGCCTGTACTCCAAACTTTCACTTCGCTCATTGGCCACCATTATTTAGGAATTGATCTGCTCTATCGACGATAGCCTGGCGAGCCAAAAAGCAATTGATCAAACAAACTGTTCAGTTGATGCCCTATTTGTCATGTCAGTGTGAGCGGTTCAGGATATATTTAAACAAAAAACGAAGAGTCCTGAGTCTCAGGGCAGAGTTGAGGAAAGGTGGAAGATGTTTTTTAAGAGTTCCCAAACAGGGTTTATTCTTTACGATATTTATTTAAATTGGAAAAAATAATGGCAAGAGCATAACAAAACTTAAAATGTGCACAAAATATAAAGCATTTAAAATTGACTGATGAATATATAATCTATACAGCAGGGGGGGGGAGTTTTTTCTCAGAAAACATATTTTAAAAGCTGCAGTTGACTTGAAATGTTTCCCAGATGTTGGTAACAACCAAAGAAATGGTGCAAAGAAAACAAATCTAATAAGTCTATAAATTAAGCTATAGGTAATAAAATGAAATGACGCAAGAAAAAAGTATTGACCACATAAAGAAAGGTAGGTGTAGAAAGGCAGTGAAAGCCCAGACAGCAGCTGAAATCTCTCAGTAGTTCTTCAGCAACCCTCTGCCTTTTGTCATTGTGACTTAATATCAGCTGCTTCAGTCCAACATCTACGTTATCAGTATAAACCAGAGTGGACATTTCAGCAAGACACTGATCCAAAACACAGCCAAGGAAACTCTCAAATGCTTTCAGAGAAAGAAAAGCAAGCTGTAGAATGACCCAGCCAATTGAATTCAATATAACATACAATTTAAAGATCAGATTTGATAGACGAGACCCACAGAACCATCAAGAATTTTACACTCTGTTGAAGTCTGTTAAAAACTCACACCTGAGCAATTCATGTGACTTCATTCTCCATATGAGAGGCGTCTTTAAGCTGCCATCACAAAAAAAAAACCTTTTAAATAAAGTATTAAATACATTTCAGTAGTTCAGTACTTTCTCCTTGTGTCATTTCATTATTACACATAACTCTTTTTTCAGATTTTTGTAATGTTTGGGTCTTTACCAAAATCTGGTTCAATTCCATGTCAACAGCTCCGTAAGTCATATTATTCCCAGAAAAAAGCATGATATACTTATTTCAATATTTCCTCCACTGTATAATTTGCCAAATAAAAAGTAAATAAATAAAAAAAATAAAAAATTAAGAAGAGGACTCAGATAAGTCTAAAATGTGTCCAATTAACTTGAGGACAATGCACAACAATGTATACAAAAAAAAAGAAAAAGAAAAAAAACTAACCGAAAAACAGCCTTCAAAAGTTTTAAAAAGACTGATGAAATATGGAGTAGCTAAGATTGGGGCTTTCGAGCAGTATGCTGCTCTTATAGCAGCTGTTCTGGCTGAAGAAGAGACAACATTAAGACAGATTGTGTCAATCTCAATTAGTGAAAGCACTAAAGCGGTAAACAAGTGTAATGTTAGCTCCAAAATAACCAAAAATTCTGTGCACATAAGGCAAGGCAGGATAAAGGGGCATGTTGAGCATATTTAGCATAGATTTAGAATTTATTTAAAGACAGCATGAATGTCAGTGTGAAGATTCTATTCATTATAATCATGATTTAATGGAAGATATTCATAAAGGACTGATGGAATTATATCCTTTAGTTCTCTGCAACTCAATAATTTGCTTTGGATGTATGGCCATACACAATAAACGCGCTATATAAATACACATTACTTACTTCTATATTACACTGTATAAACAGCGACAGGACACACTGGCCAGGAAGAACAGATATGTCAGCATTGCTTGTGCACAACTAAATCAAACCACTAAATAAGGCACAAGAACTTGATTTTGCGAATAAACACAATGTATAGAAGAATTGCATCTACCACAAATCTAAACTAAATCTGGTTAACCTAAACAATTACTGGATTAAAACTAATTTTATACTATAACATTGAAAAGGTAAATATATCTTTAAAAAACTTAACATTATGTTAGAAAAATCCTCAAGAATAAATGCTGAAATTGTACACATGGGTTCTGTTTACTTTATGAGATCAAGAGAAAAAAAAAGCGCATTAAAACCAACACAAGGCCTGATCCGTCTTTATTTTCAACATACCAACTAAAACTAATACAAAAATCAAAAATAATATCAGAAAGGAAAAGAATGAAACAAACAGAAACCAGAAAGACAGAGTGAGAACAAAGAAACAAGAGAACCCCAGAAGAAATGTCATCAAAAACAGTAACAGAAGTGTCCAAAACAAAGGGAAAAAACACAGCATCCAGTAGGTACCTGGTTTCTATGAGCCTGAAGTTCTGCTTCCAGCTCATTGATCTTCTCCTCCCTCTTCAAAAGCTGGGCTTCAGCTTCCTGTCTGCCCAAGAACTCCTCATCCAACTGAAAAACAAAACCATGTCAGCAAAGACAATTGTTTAAAGAAAATACAAACATACAAACACAAATCCATCGCAGCAATTCTCCCTGGTGTTTGAACACTTCTTAGATGTGTTTCTTAGTGTTGTGTGTAAAGAATAAGCACTAATTACTGAAAAGTAAGATAATTATAACACGATGAAACAAATACAAAACACAGCAAATTTAATTAAGAAATAGTTTATGCGTTTGAAAAAAAAACTTTAGAAAGAGAGATCTTTAAACTGCTTCACTATGCAGAGAGTAAGAGACAAAGCTTTTATTACTTTAAGAGTTCTGATTTCAAACAAATGTTGTTCGTTTGAACGTTCATGAAAATATCTTGGAAAAAATCTGTTTCAACAAAAAATATTCTGATTCATACATAGGTTTATTTATTTATTGGCAAGAAAAATAAGAAATGATTTGTGAGCACAGATTAAAGGTGCTCTATAAGGAAAACTTGGTATACCAAGGCATAGTAGAATAATATACGATCAGTGTATGGAAATGGGCATACTGTGAGCCTCAGATGCTACTGTTTCCTCATTTTCCACAAGTGCAAAACTCCAGTGGATAACAGGCCAATCAGAAGACAAAACAAACTATGACATGACTTACAGGCCACGTCCTCCGCATTTGCATGTATGCCTAATTTGGGAATTTTATTTTGAAAACGCGAGTGGCAAATGGTTTACTGTGTTATTGGGCAACGACAGCACTACACATGATTCAAATTCACCTCAGGATGCAAAATGCAAGATTTACAGAATAAACATTTATTCATCTCTACTCTGAAGAGGCATAAGGTATGTTTAAGTCACATCTTTTGTTAATTTATCGTGTTTATTGAAAAATTTGATCCCTATGATTCAACAAACATGTGTCGACTGCTGAATCGTGTCAAATCACTCTGCTCAACTGTCATTTGCAGGCATGTGATTCGGCGAGGACAAAAAAAAAGGAAGATGAGAATAGTTTTATACTTTGTACCTCAATGTCGGGACAGATCCACACACCACCCCAAGATGGTGCCCCTAACTCGGTTAGTTCTCTTTTGTACACAGAATATAACTTTCCCTGTAATTTAGTCGACTCTTTATTCCAGCGTGATAAATAAACTACTAGACAGTCAACAATTCGAAGTGTTAAAATATGAATTGAGTAGCCTAATATACTTTAACATTCCACCCTAAAAAAAAATAAGCATACATCGTTAGTAAGAGTTTATCACTTTCACTTGGCTTTGTCCCCGTTTTTAATAGCCTAGTTTTAATTAATTATAAAATAAATTTTTATAAATTTGTAGAATTATCTAAACTTGTGACATTTTCAGGTATTAAATTTGAGGTGCTAGGCTGTAGCAGCACTGAATTAATGAAGACAAAAGGACAGATTTGCAGAGAACAATAACAAATGTGCGTCCTGCTGCTGTATCTATAATGTACATAGAGCGCATGTGGACATGCAAATGTGAGCGCGGAAAAGGTGCACAGCCGCACACACATTCAAAGCAATTTCATAATCTTGCATATTTTCAGCAGCTTTGTCACATTATAGGACAACACAATAGCAGGTAGGTCTCCAATTACATCCCTGAAAGACGTCAGGAGGGAAGCAGGTTGTCTGCTTTGATGACTATGGAAAAACTCCCTCAACAAAAAAATAAATAAAATAAAAACTGATTTACGCAATTACAGGGGTCGCCACATTGAGCTCGGAAAATACGGAAATCTATATTTATACGGAAAAATCACATCTCTGTATATGTTAATGCAGCGGTTGATAATTCCTGGCTGTTTTCTTCGACTGTAGCTTCAAAACACAATGCCATAAATATCTATCACTCTCTTTTGTCAAGTTTAATTATAGTTTAGCCTTCATCCACAACAGATCTGGCGAGCAAAATAGGTTAAAGTTAGTCTGATCGGGTTTATATTTGTCCGTGTTCAGCATACATCATGCTGTGTGTGTGTGTGTGTGTGTGTGTGTGTGTGTGTGTGTGTGTAAGAGCGGCACGACAGTTAGTTAGTTTATTTATACATTTTTTACAACACAACGTTGCCCTAAAAGTGCTGAACACAATCAATTCTAATTAAAATAAGTCCTACATCACATACATACCAAGGCAAACCTCTCAACATTAAAAAGGCTCAAATGCTAAAGAACAAAGATGCAGCTTCAGAAGCTTTTTAAAAACAGATAGGGTTGGAGTGCGTGTGATGTGGGGCGGAAGTTTGTTCCAGAGTTTTGGGGTGATAACAGCAAAAGCCTGATCGCCACTTCACTTACACCGATAACTTGGTACCGAAAGAATAAACTGATCAGAAGACCTTAGTGACCTACCAAGATTATATACATGTAGGAGGTCGAATAATAGCCAGATCATTTAAGGATTTTAAAAATATTAATAGTTTAAAATCAATCCGTGACCTAACAGGCAGCCAGCCCAAGGAATAAAGAACTGGGGATATGTACTCATACTTGCGAGTCCCTGTCAGAAGTCTAGCAGCCGCATTTTGGACTAACTGCAATCTATTCAGGGCATTTTCACTAATACCAACATATAAAGAGTTGCAATAGTCAAGTCTTCCCAAAATAAAAGCATGGAGCACCTTCTCAAGGTCATTAAAAGAGAGAAATGACTTCACTTTTGCCTGTCGTAAATGGAAAAAAATGGATTTAACAACTGAATTTACTTGTTTATTAAATTTTAGATCACTATCGAACTGACACCCTAGGTTTCTAACAGGTTTTTGATAAGTTGATAGCTCACCAAAACTTAATAGTTCCAGTCAGAGGAGAGCTCATTAATAATTATGATACCAGCCATATATGGTCAATCCTGGACTTTCTGATTCTATGGGTATTTTATGGAGTAATAATTTAGCTTATGAATCCGTTTCTGGAGATTTTTTTTGAACTTACCGAAGCCATAAACCTACAATTTAGATATCAGAGAACAATTTAACTTATTAAACCAATGCAGTATAGGGCACCTTTGAAAGTATCACGTGACAGCGTAGACTGAAACAACAGTGGCTGAAAATGTGAAAATCTAGTCAATTTCGTTAGAAGCTTAGATAAGTGTGAGTCTCGATAATGTATGACAATAATGGACGTAAAAGGATGTAAAACCATAATAGCTCTTAAAGGATGTAAAACCATTTTAAATATCCTTTTACTCATTTTAAAAGTTAACTAGCCGCCTGGAAAGGATGTAGTTAAAGAGCTGTGGTTTGGCATCTATAGATTTGTTGCCCTCGACCACGTACATTTTGGCCCACAATTATAAAGGAACGCTCCCAACAATCAATACAGGGCCCTTTTTAATCTCAGAATACTGTTAATTACAAATGGCTGTTTGAACGATTTCAAGTAATCTCGCCTTAATTAAAGAAAGCTAAATGGTGCGGTCGTGAGCGCTCTTCAAAGGCTGCATACTTCATTAGAGGAGCCAGAGTGAGATAAAAATAAATAAAAAACAAGAGATGGGTGGAAGATAAAGAGGAGGAAAAGAAAGCTCACTTGCCTTTTGAGCCAACTCTGAGGCCCTCAGTTCAAACTCCTCAGTCCTTGCTTTTTCCACACACACTTCTACAGAGAAAACATGGAGAGATTGACCATTTCAGTCTGAAGTAAACAAACTGCTCATATAAAAGTGCATAAACACACCTAATAGATGGCTGAAGTCCACATCCAGACGTTTGCGATAGCCAAAGTCAGGATCTGTGCCGCTTCGATGAAGGACGATTTGAGACACACACTCTTCTATGATCTTAAAATACTGAGGCCTAGAGGAGAGAGAACAAGAAAGAGTGTGAGAAAGAGAGAAGGGAAGAAAAATCAATGCGTTGTATTATCTTTTTGAGAATACGGTACGATTGACTCAGGCACAAAATGAGAAAAATTGTTAAATTAACTCTGAATCCTCTGACAGCAGCGATACTGGCTTATACAAGCTATTAACTGGCGCAATGAAAATGACTGAGTCCTTTAAATCTGCGATGCTGCTCGACATTCACATAAAACAGAAAAAGAGATATAAAATGGAGAGGGATATGAAAAGAGACGTAACAAAAGTGAGAACTGATGACGTATCCGATATTGTAGAATAAACTCGGCCACATTTAACAGCATCAGTTTGGCAGTCAGCCAAAGGGTGTGCCCAAGTTCATACAGAGTCACTTGCCATGTTTCCCTTCAGAGATGCGAGTTTGACTTGTGCGAGAAACTGGATAATCACATAAAACACCATCGAATAAAAAGCACTGTTTCCATCCAATGAGTCAAAGAGAAAGGAATCGTCACTTTCTTATAAACTGGCAACAAATATTAAAAAGAATAAAATATCTGCTGCGGTAACCACAACCCACTGTTTTTTGTTATTATATATATATATATTTATATATATATATATATAGGCACCAATGGCCCAGTGGTTAAGATATGTATAATGACATTTAGTATCAAAGTGCGATTCCTGGCTTGAGTTCCTTTTCCAATTCTTCTGCTCCCTCTCTCTCTGCTGCCCCTTCATTCCTGTTCCCCTCTCTACTGTGCTATCAAATAAAGGTATATGATTCCTTATATATTTTATATTATATAATTATTAAAAATGTAAAAATATATTTAAAAATTCCTGTCACTCTAAAGACGAGGACAAAACAAATTGAAAGTGTGGTGGCTCTTGAAGGCTTTTTTTCGAGAGTTAATAGTTTAAGGCTATTTTGATGACAGACTTTGGCTGAAGGATTTAAGAATGTTATTTCAGATGTTTCACAATGTGGTCAATCATCTGGTTTGTCTATTAATGATGTCTCATAGCAACAATTTATTATTACATGATCTGTTAAAACAAAATCACATCTTTTTTGATGCAAATGCTGGGCAAATGTGCTTGCATTGCAGTATATGCACATTTTTTTCTTTTCAGCTTATACTACTCAGTTAGTATGTGCCTAAAAATGGTTAAAAGCACCACCCAGTGGTCAAAAGCTGCAGGCGCATTTACTACTACCACCGTTATGACAAGCACAGCGGCAGAGGGAACATATTGAAGTGTTAACATCTGTATGTGTATCTTGCCATTTCCATTAAGCAAATTTTTATGTGATATTCCAAAATGCTCATATAAATAGGTGAATGGAAACATAGTTAATGGTAAAATCAAACTAATCTGTTTTGTTTGTTCGTTTGTTTACCCATCCTAATCACTGTAATATAACCTTATCACAATATTCAATCATCATTATTTTCCTTTGGCTTAGTCTCTATTTCAGAGGTCGCCACAGCGGAATGAACCGCCAACTATTTCAGCATACGTTTTACGCAGCGAATGTAATAAACATTCATACCCCCATTCACACTCACACTTTATTCAATTCACCTACATTTAAAATTTTTAAAAAGTAGTATTTGCTTATCTATCACAAACTGGGCTAACATGTAAATTTTGACTCAATTAAAGAGACTTTTTTGTTAAATAATACAAATTTGCATTGGAAGTGGAAATAAATCTGGCTGAAGTGGCGCTCTGATCTGAGATGATCGTTCTGACCTTTTACAGACATCATTTCCAAGAGGTACAATGAAGTTGATGCCACATAATTATGTCTAAAATTCAACACCATAATAATGTCTACAATTCAATTATAATCAGTTATAATTACCATCATCATGCTCAGTATTCTAGGCCCATTAATCATGTTAATCAATTGATATATTAAATAACGGCACAAATAAAGTGTCTAAATCAACCACATAGTGAAATGTCAAACACGCTAATATGGTTTACATAAATTAGGATGACACATACAAATGACCACATTTTTAGTTTTAACAACAGATCAAACCACAACAGACACTTTTATAAATTTTGTCAGATCAGTGTGTCATTCGTGTTTTTGTCTATTGACAGTTTTTTAAAACTAACTTAACCTGCCGAATCAGCGATTGTATAATGTATAAATGACATGCTAAAATCTGACTTGGTATAAACTGGCCTTCAGTAGGGATCAGTTTTGAAAACATTTAATGTAAATTTCACATATGGAACAACTGACCACACAATACATACACTCTCCAGTCACTTTATTAGGTACACCTGTCGAACTGCTCGTTAACGCAAATTTCTAATCAGCCAATCACATGGCAGCAACTCAATGCATTTAGGCATGTAGACATGGTCAAGACTGCAGTTCAAACCAAGCATCAGAATGGGGCAAGAAAGGTGATTTAAGTGACTTTGAACATGGCATGGTTGTTGGTGCCAGATGGGTTGGTCGGAGTATTTCAGAAACTGCTGATCTACTGGGATTTTCATGCACAACCAGCAGCAGTAATGTGGGTTCTGTTGCCTTGTTGATGCCAGAGGTCAGAGGAGAATGGCCAGACTGATTCGACCTGATAGAAAGGCAACAGTAACTCAAATAACCACTCGTTACAATCGAGGTTTGCAGAAGAGCATCTCTGAACGCACAACATGCCCAACCTTGAGGCAGATGAGCTACAGCAGCAGAAGACCACACCGGGTGCCACTCCTGTTAGCTAGGAACAGGAAACTGAGGCTACAATTCACACAGGCTCACCAAAAATGGACAATAGAATTTTGGAAAAACGTTGCCTGGTCTGATGAGTGTCGATTTCTGCTGCGACATTCGGGTCAGAATTTGACGTCAACAACATCCATCCTGCCTTGTATCAAGTTCAGCCTGGTGGTGGTGGTGTAATGATGTGGGGGATATTTTCTTGCCACACTTTGGGCCCATTAGTAGCATCGCGTCAACACCACAGCCTACCTGAGTATTGTTGCTGATCATGTCCATCTCTTTATGACCAGTGAACCCATCTACTGATGGCTACCTCCAGCAGGATAACGCGCCATGTCATAAAGCGTGAATCATCTCAGACTGGTTTCTTGAACATGACAAGGAGTTCACTATATTCAAATGTCCTTCGTAGTCACCAGATCTAAATCCAACAGAGCACCTTTGGGATGTGGTGGAATGCAGCCAACAAATCTGCAACTGCGTGATGCTATCATGTCAATATGGACCAAAATCTCTGAGGAATATTTCCAGTACCTTGTTGAATCTATGCCACAAAGGATTGAGGCAAAACGGGGTCCAACCCGGTACTAGTAAGGTGTACCTAATAAAATGGCTGGTGAGTGTAAGCAGTATGTAGCCATGCCTCACTCTTTTACACGGTGACTATATAAAAGCAAAAAGCTCACTCCTTGACCAGAACAGCAATTGATGTGAATGAGTTTATTAATGAAGGAGGTATACATTGCCTAACCGTACTGCTTTTTTAAAACCTGAGTAATATATCCTGTATTCTACATATTAGTAGTCTGCCTTTTGATCAAGACCAAGTTTAACACATCCCCAGCTGTGAGCTCCAAGACATGAAAACTCTCTTTGAGCAGACGCCACAGATGAAAAGAGAGGGAGGAGGGAAAAGAGAGAAAGAGAGAGAGATGTGTGTGTGTGTGGGGGGGGGTATATGGAAAGGGAAGAGTAATGTGGGCATGTGAGATGAGAGGAAGATGAAAGCAGGCTCATTCTCTTTGTTGGACACTGTCATTGGATGGTTTGCGGGGATGAGAGCAGCAGGGCGTGTGGACTGCCTGTGTAGAATAAATAGTGCTCACCAACACAGTTTAGAGAGAAATGTTCATGAGGTGAGAAGGGCTTACTGGGAGGACTGGGACCGTTTAATAAAAAAACTGGCCTAAATTTACAGGCAGGAGTCTAAGAGAAGATAAAAGCCAATTATTTATATGGTCAAAATGTTGAATGAATGGGCAATGCGTTAAAAAACGAGTAGGGACAGACAGAATCGGCAGACTTTTAATTCTATTTCTGCACAGAATGTTGTAAAAAATATCTTCAGATAAGGCAGAATGATTTTGAGAGTTTTATAACTAAAAATAAACATATGAATAAAAAATTATAACTTTTATTAATTACCATGCAAATCCAATTAGAACTATTTGTTTTGTAAACAACGCTACAGGAAGTCTCTCATATAATATTGCTACTAAAACAGAAAATATTACACTGGATTTTATATAAATCATCTAATAATAAATCATCATATAAATCAATCTATTTTGGCAGATCACTTTAATAGCTCTATTTGGAATGAAAACATTAACTTTGATTGGAATAATCTTGTAGAGGACTGAAACAAAGAAATTGCAGGCATAAAAAAAATAAGATAGAGCAGAGATAAAAGTGAAATTAGTCAGATATCCAGATATCCAGTATCACGATACGATACTATCATGATATTTTGCCCTGCCCCTCTAATGAATAATTATATGTAATGTAAAATTTTAACACTGTACATTCTTCATTGCTGATCAACATTTATACAAGTACATTTATACATTTAAACCATGATGGGCTCAAAATCTGCAAAAATCTATGGATTTGCGGGCCTAGAAATGAGTAACTATTCTTTTAAGACTAACTACAGGATAAGATTAAAATATTTTTTGTCAGGACCTTCCTCTAAATATCTATACATGAAATGGCTTTGTTATTCTCTATGTTCATTGTTGGCAAATGGTTAATTTAAAAGTTCATATATGAAAATTTGTCAAATTTCAGCCATTACCTACTGTACATTAGATGGATAAATGATAATTTGCTCAATTTATAGATCTGCTATTATTAGAAATGTATCTATTGATTCAATAATATGCCTCACCTGAAAAAAAAAGCTATTTTCTGCACTTTAGGCAATTGTTTTAAAAAAAGCAGATGATCAGAGCCAATATTGCTGACTGCAGGAGAGAGTGGCTTTCCATTCATGCTGTTTTAATATTGCATTCTGTGATCACGCTTCTCAATTCACTTTCTGTGCACTTTCTTTTTGAATTTAATGCCCTTCTTTAAAAGTCAAGTGTTTAAAATAACCTCACCACAAAAAAAAGATTACTGCTGCCCCATCGCATGTTAACAGGTTAATAAACAGTTTCTCAGCCTTTGCATCAGAAGAACTATCAGTAGAAAGCAAGCAGTTCACATCAATATGTTATTTTACTGTGTGAATGGATAACCATGTTCGTTAACCACAACCAAAGACCAGAAAAGTCATGTAATATGAATAAATAACATAAATAATAAAAAAAATAAAGTTAAGAAATCTTATAAAGAACAAATCTGTGTGCCAAAACAATCTGTAAAAATGACCTTGCTCTGCATTGTCTTATACTCCTTTTAGGTTGTCATAGTGTGCATTTTACTATGAGCAGAACAATGCATTGCCATTAGTCAACAAGAATAGCAAGCAAGCGTCGTATTGCCCGTAGCAAACATGCATCCCAATCTAACGTGGAAGATATAGGCAAAGAAAGTCATCGTTACAGTTTTTTTTTTCCTCTCTGGTTTTTGCACACAAGAGTGTTCTTGAAGTTGTGAGCCACTGAAAGCACAAGCAATGTTTTAACTGTGTTTTTGGTTCTGCTTTCAGGACTTTGAATGTCTTGGGACCATTGCTGTTTATGGAGGAAGAGGGAGCTCTTTGATTTAATCTAAAATATCTTAATTTTAAATCTCAATTCGAACATGAGGTTGAGTAATTACTTAAACATCTTTAACTTTTTTTATTCATTTTGAGCATTATAAACTCTAGATGATGGATAGTAAAGCTTAAAGTGTCTAAAGGAAAGAAGACACTGTGAATGTAGACCAAATTATTCAACAACTGTTATTGGTTTAGTTGGGAAAGTGCCTCTGATGGTGTGGGAGAGAAGGACACCGATATAGTCTCGGAAAACTTTTTGCAGAAATCTAGTTTTGCATGCTGTCTTCATCAAATTTGAAATATAAACCCTTGAGACACTTGGTTTTCAAGACAAATTTTTTCTAGGCGGTTATATGACTGACTTTATGTGTATGAAAAAAACAAAACAAATATTGAACAGTATAATTTTTCTTTCTCATTACTTCATAATGTATAACCTTTTACATATTTTAGCATGAAACTTTCTAGATGGGCCATAGTGAAGCTCAAAGTGTCTTCTTTCCAATGATACCTATTTTTTGTTTGTAGCTCACTGGGGACAAGAATTGTTACTATTTAAAGTTAGGTAGGTGTAAATCCCCATAAATGATTGCAGGTTTATAACAATGTTAATTTATGGGGTGAACTAACCCTTTAATAAGTTAAGAATTATAATTTAAGTAATAGTATTTTCTGTTTATGACTGAGGCCAGTTACTGTAAAACCGGTTTTTAAAATGGATTCACATTTAAAAATTGCAGAATTAATAATCATTCATTTTAAAAAGGTATAAAAATCACCAAACTATCACTATGAGCATCAGCTGACATCACTCTAAATAATCAGCTATCTATTTTAGCAGATTTTTTTTTAACTATCAGTGTATCTTTGCAAATTACATTTTAAAGGAGGTTGGGTAGACAGATACGTCAGACCAATAGCCAAGATCTACCGACGGACACAGCAGATGCAGACAGAACGGCAGACAGATATTTGCATAAGCGGATCTTTCTAAGCAGAACGGTCGCTTTTCGTCTCCGGTAGTGGCGCACAGCAGATGGTCTCTATCTTTACACCTCTATTTTCCTTTGCACTTCTCTCGTCTGTCAAAGCTGTTATTCTTAACACAATACAGCTCACTGGCTAAAGATCTTGAAAAGCTGTTCTCCAACACACAACACACTGAGTCATTAGTGTGGACCCTAACGTCGAGAGATGTATGCTGTTGCATCACTGTCACTAATTAGTCAGAAATTAATAAAAACCATAGACTACATTTGTAAGAGAGGAGAGGTGGCATTTTCATGAAAATTCATGAATACAAGATGAATGTGACGTGACTTGTAAAAGCTTGTGCTAGTTTTGAAAGATATTTTTTCTTTTTTTTACAGGTTTATAAAAGGTTACTGCGTATAATACTAGTCAAAGGTTTAAACACACTGACTACGTTGACATGGACATCAGTAATCGAATTGTTTACCTTAATCTGAATAATACAATAATTTGATCAAGGTGTTTGAGTTGTTTTTTAATTGTTCCTTTCATGATCCCGTTTTACATGTTATAGAACATAATTCACGTCAACTTTCACTGCAGTTTGGCAATTTCACAATCAGGAACATTTCCCGCATGCTCCCGTGACAAAAGAGATATTGGATGCGAGTATGAACTGCTGGAGGAGTGTTGTTTTAGAGGTAGTTTTTTAGTGCAGGTGTCTGTGGTCCTTCACTGACTCGGTGGGCGCAGAGAATAGTGTCAAACATCCATGTGTGTATCAGTGCTTCCCACAGGTTTGAAATATACTTGCGGTGGTCGCCAGATCAAACATGTCTTTTACCCACAGCACATAAATAGTCTACATGCAACAAACAAAAAAATTATGTGATTTTTAACTATATTTTTATTTATTATGACACTGTTACACACCTTTTCTTTCAATTGGTTAAAGTTATTTTTAAAAGGCTGTTGAAATAAAAGAAATTTATTTCTCTAACTTTTATGATACTTAGGAGCCATGTGCACCCACTGACAGGTAAAGGCTGCTTTGTCTCTCTTTCTCTCTAAAGTTGCTTTATAGGCATGACATTTACAGTATTGCCAAAGAACTTTAGATATGTATAAGTATGTAGTATAGTAACATCCTTAAATTAAGTTGCGAAAAGGTAATGCAAAAGCGCAAACAAATAATGGCAACTTTAGAAAGCGAAAGTAAAACTGAATCCCGGATATTTTAGGAGATTCAGAAACTACGGTCGGACCCATTTTGGCGCAAAAGACGCATCTCTGTGGGTCTGCAGAGGACATGAGATTGCGCAAGTGTTTACGCTTCTCCCGCACACAGAACAGCAGTAGGACACGTGCAGAGTGAGAGAAGATTTTCCACTGATTAATCGATTGAGAATGTTTGGCTTTCTTGGACAGATACAAAAAAGTATAAAAGGAAGAAAATGTTAGTATTATTCATGTGTCACCACCAAATATACTTGAGTGGCCGTTAATATACCTAGGCGGCCTGCCCAAGTAAAGTCTATGTGTGGGAAGCACTAGTGTATAGACTCTCCTGTCTTAAAATGTGGTGAAAACCCTACACCACGGTAATAGTTTGATTGAGGTCTTTACATGTCTGTAATGCAACTAAAATCGGCATTCTGCACATGTCTTAATTCCATTTCTGTTTAGTTTGATTATGACTGTAATCAGATAAAGGTAATCAAAAATCACTGTTTACATTGTAGACTCTTAATCAAGGTATTGTCTTAATTGTATTAAAATCAGATTATTGGTGTCCATATAAATACTCACTAAATCATTGTATTACTTTTCCAAAATCAATAAAACATCAATAAAAAATGAAAAAGAACCTATAAGGTAAACACGTTATAGGACTTCTCAAATTAAAATAAATGAAACAAAATGAGAGCAAATGAAATGAAACACAAACTCACCGTGTGAAGTAGTCATTCCTGACCAGTAGCAGGTGCTGCAGTATGGACAGAAAATAGCTCTCAGCGCCTGTTTCCTTCACAGAACAGTATAACACATTAAAGACATCCCCAATATCAGTATGCACTGTTAAGGAGCACTCAAGCACTGGTCAAACAAAAGCAACAAATGGAAAAGTACAGAAGAAAAGAGCTCTCTATGCCTGCAGTGTAAATACACACAGCAAAGAACTATTGACTAGTACTGTCACAGCATGAAACTTGTAAAACTCCACTAATGAAATCAAAGGATTCAGGATATTGTATGGTTATGATTACATCAAAGAAACTAACATTCATTTGGTCAGTGATAGATAGATAACAATTTCATTCCACATGACCATCCTAATATTTAAGGTTCTCTAAGGATGAAAGTATGAGTGGGAGAAAGAAAGAGAAGAGGACACAGGGGAGGACCAGCTTTCTGAGAAGCGTTTAAGTGTGGACAGAATTTCAAATGAAATTGTATGCATGTGAGCGTCAAAAGGATATTCCAGTTCACTCCTGATGTCCTCCAGGCGATGGGAGAACTCAATCATGTCCTCCTCCTTGTGTTCCTCAAAGACCTTCAGCTGGATATCCAGAGCATCATTTTTTACAACACTCAGGCTCTACATTGAGTGAAGAGCAAGGGGAAACCAGGAAAAAAAATTAAATGAAATGGGTCACAACACTAAAACCTTGATATTGTTGGATCTTTATAAAAAATATAGATGTACATACTAGACATCCAATTCAGAGTTCACTTAAAGGCCATTTAAACAATATTAAAACTAAATCCAAGTGCACACTACAAGACTGAAGAAGTTTCTGTGCTTTTAAATTGACAATGCTAGTCTGGAATTAATTCAAAGCAATAAACCAGGCAAGTTTGTACACTTGTATGCTTGACATTGGATTGCAAAAAACAGGACTCGTGTCATTTAGAATATAATCACAATAATGATCTCAGAGCCATCAGTACATTAACATAAAGTATAACCACAAACAAAAGTTTGCCTTTAATAGTACAACTCATATTCAGCATTGATTGCATGGCATCTCTGTAATTCATAAAAGACTTATGGGGTCATCAATTCTACATTAAATGCTATGCATAGTTTTGTGCCTATTATACAGTGTTGAAGTACTACAGGGTAAGGGCTCATTCACACCGAGTGCGTCTTTGCTTCTAAAAACCCGAAACATGGTGCTCCAGAATGAGGTCCACGTGATGCGATTTTATGAACATACTATAACATTAATGAACCCATTAGAAATAGGAAAACAATATGTTGTAGTATATAATAATAATATTACGCTGTATATAATAATATGATAAGCACTTGAAGATATATAATATAACTCTATAATACCCATGAAACTCATATAGCATCAATTAACCTAATTATATAACATTTGACCAGAGGAGAAATGGTCGTGCCTAACTGAGCCTGGATTCTCTCTAGGTTTTTTTCCCTTCACTTTTGTCAATTGGTGAAGGTTGTTCCTTGCCACTGTCGCCACTAGCTTGTTTGGTTGTGACTTGTGGAGCTGCGCATGGATGGATTTGCTTTTCCGTATTTGGACTTTCAGCAGTAAACCAAACTAAACTGAACTTCAACTCTGAAAACTGGACTGACACATTTTCAATTTACTAGTACTTTTATCTAAGCTGCTTTGACACCATGTAACTTTGTAAAAGTGCTGTAGAAATAAACATGATCTAAACTGAATTGAATTGAATAACTGGACAAAATGGTTAGTTCACCCAAAAATTTTAATTATGTTTCATACCCCTGAGACCTTCATTAGTCTTTTGGAGCACAATTTAATATATTTTACGTGAAATCTGAGAGTTCCCTCATCCTCAGGCTCAGTAAAAATACAGAAAACATTCCCAAAACAGATCTTATGCCTTCAGTGGCTCAATCAGAAAATTATCAAGCTTTGAAAATAATTTTGTGTGAACAAATTTTAAAAATAACTACTTTATTTAACACTTCATTTTACTTTTCTTACTTATTGAGTAAAGTACTTTTTCCTTATTTATTTTTTTCTTATCTTCAGTGTTAGTCAGCGGCTTCCACTATTTGAAACAAAGTACAGGCGCATCTGAACAGTGATATGTGAGAAGATCGGCCAAGCATGACACACGAACATGCACCTTATACTGACACTAAGAAGAAAAACCTGTTAAATAAAGTCATGTTAGCATAATGTGCACACAAAAGTATTCTCATAGTTTGATACAGTAAGGGGCAGATCTCAGACTTATCTAAAATATCTAAATAATTTCTGTTCTGAAGATGAACTAAGATGTCAGGGGTTTGAAATGACAGGAGGGTTTGTAACTAATAAAATGTTTTGTTTTTGGGTGAACTAAAACTACTTTTGCATTAGAAGGCCTACAGATTTTACAGCAAAAAAAAAAAAAAACAGGCCCATTTCTAAGAAGAGAAAAAAATGCAAAATTATATGGTTAAAAATTCTATTCAAGTGCTTTTGTTGCAAAAAAGCATGACTAACATTTTAAGTGGACTTTAAGGAGAAAATAAGCCAAATGTGCAGAACATGGGCACGTTAAGAGAGGGAAAAGAAAAGCAGTGACAAAACCCCATTTTAAGAAATTGATAAATGTTTTTAAAAATAATAATTTCACTTCCATTCCAGCTCTTTGTATTCTGCCGTCCTGTTTCCGAGGCAGTCTCTGTTTTGAATAATAAATAAGACATGCGTGAGGCAGTAATCTATCTCACTCACACACTCTCTGGCTTTCATTTCACACACTTCTGCTGTTTTGTTCAGGCAGTTTTGAGTCGTTTGTTGATGGAACATAACCACATTCAGAATGCCAAGAGGAGACGGACCGAGAGAAAGAGACCAATCCAATCCTAGCTGTAGGTATTGATTCAGCAGAGCGACCTCTCCTTCAGGCCTTATAAATTATTTGCAGACCCATTTTACAATATTTCACTCAAGTGGACAACTCATTTAAATATTAATACACAGGCAGTGGTCGAGCCGCTTACCGGCAGGATCTCTCGCAGGCCGCAGCGCATAAATTCATTTCGGATGTGCAGCCTGAAGTCCAACTCATCAGGAGACGTTACGAGGGCATTGATGAGCTGCATGCAAGCCACCTAAAGGGAGAAGATAAAATTCAGTAAAAGCATTTGAGTCTGTGTGTGTGTATATACACATATATGCAGGTCTGAGGGTGTCAATTTGAATTGCAAAGGGAGTGTAAATGTAATCATGTTGAAATACAAAATTTATGTTCATTAAAAAAAAAAGTTTTGGTAATAATTTTATTTTAAATGTGTCCTTTACACATACATACACCTGACAAGTCTTGTCGCCTATCCAAGTTTTAGTAACAACAAATAACTTGACTTCTAGTTGATCATTTGCTCTCATACGTGACTTATATGAAAGGCAAAGGCCTCTAGATTACCCATATTTTACCAAAATAAAATATGATCATGCCTTGATTCAGTCAGTAAGGTCTGACATTACATAGACAAAAGTCTTGTCACTTAACAGAAATAATGTGCAGTACAGAATATGAAGTCATGATGCAGTGGGAAAAGAATTAATATTGTGTTTGACTCCCATGAGTTTGGATGACTGCATCCATACATCTCTCCTCCATACATCTCTGCTCAAATAACTCAAATAACTTATTAAAATCATCTGGAATGGCAAAGAAAGCATTCTTGCAGGACACCCAGAGTTTATTAAGATTCTTTGGATTAATCTTCAATGCCTCCTTCTCCATCTTACCCCAGACATCCTCAACGTTCATGTCTGGTGACTGTGCTGGCCAATCCTTGAGCACCTTGACCTTCTTTGCTTTCAGGATCTTTGATGTGGAGACTAAAGTATGAGAAGGAGCACTATCCTGCTGAAGAATTTGCCCTCTCCTGTGGTTTTTAATGTAATGGGCAGCACAAACGTCTTGATACCTCAGCCTGTTGATGTTGCCATCCACTCTGAAGATCTCTTGCATGCCCCCATACAGAATGTAACCCCAAACCATGATTTTTCCTTCATCAAACTTGACTGATTTCTGTCAGAATATTGGGTCTATGCATAGTACTCATATATATACATTTTAAAAAGTGCATAAAATTAAGCAGATTTTACACAAAAATGGTTAAAAATAAATACACACTGCTGTATTGTTTATTTAGATAAGAAAGTGATAATGTTTCAGTCAAAGACCCTCAGGCTAAAACACTTGTATAGCTTAGTAAGAACTCAAACATTCAAGCATAGTTCCAATTGGTCAGACCTCTAAGTGATCAAGGTCAGCCATGCAGATAGCAGTGCTATCTCACAATTTAAACAAGGCAACCACATTAAAGCAAAATCTTACACCAAATGTTCTCAAAAAATTGTCATGTATTTTGCATCCCCACTGTGAGTTTATTAGTTCACATGGTTTGGTTTTGAAGAAAAGGGTTCAAGGCATTGAAAGTCTGGCTGAGGTAGAAGACAGCTTGCATTCAGCTTGCAATGTATACAAGACAGTAGTTTGGATCTGTTGAAGGGCATCACTGTGGTTTATGACTCTCACAGAGAGCTCAGCCAACATAAAGGATTCCATCACCTCAGTCAAAAACTACTATTCATCTACTCAAGCAACACAGATCATCAATTATTGATCAGCCTTCTCCACGACGTCCTCAATCACACGTGTGAGAGAGAGAGTGTTTAGTTAAAAGGCACTGGTGCACTCAGAGGACTGGGGTGTATTGAACAGACAGTGAATTGCCTGTATAGCTGTGTGTCTGTACCTCATGTTCACATAATGACTGGTGGTTTAATAATGGATTACTACTCGACGATCCACACCGATTCCAAATTATTTATAGTGGTAACTCTTAACAAAACAGGTTGGGCATAGGGTTGGTTACCACAAGGATTTGTCAGATAAATCCATATGATATGTCAAAAGACTTATAGGGTGTTCTCAAACATGTAACTTGGTTCACGTGGTCTATACTAAAACCTGAATATGATACATTTAGTTTTGGTTTGCTTAGTGTTCACAGTATAATTTTAAAGACTCAACCTAAATATCAGTATAGTTTGAACGACTTTTATCCATGTTGAGGTCACATTCCAGATAAACCATTCAAGGGTTCATTTGGAAGCACACAAAGCTCTCTGTTTACATGACAGCGATGGACTCAAAAATACAAAGGTTCTTTCCTTGCTTTTTAAAAAGTTTCACGTTTACACATAATTTTTCAAAATGATACTGCAGAAACAGGAAAAAATGCTTTATTAAGTATGCCAGAGCAGTATTTGGTGCTGTCAGCTCGGTAATAAACAGTATCGTAAATAATGATGGCATTGGTGTGTATGTATTTTCCATGCGTGTAAGATAGGTCTCCGTTGTTGGTTGTAATGTGAACTAAATCCACACATACGGTAGCTGATGAAGCATTAGTAAACACATGAGCAACAGCAATGCTGCCATTCGCCATTGTTGTGTGTTTGTTTGTGATTTTCTTTAATCTAAACTTCCATGCCCATGGATGCCTATAATGGCATTTTCAAAAACTCTTGTCATCGGGTGTTTAGACAGACGCAACAAAGGCAGCATTTTCAAAAACTTCTACTTTGTAACCCATTTGAGGGTTATGTGTTTTTAGTCCCAAAACGCTGTTGTTGTGCAAGCCAACAGGCAAAATGTGTAAAAAGTTTCCAGGATTTGGCTGAAATGTTTTGTGTAAACGGCCCCTAAAAACCTGGGTCTCTGTTGTCTTCCAACTGTTGCAGCTTGACTGAAATATGAATGCATCATGCTTTATTGGTGAACATTGACAGCATTTATACCCATTTAAACTAACAGCATAGTGTACACACACACAGTTTAGTTTAATCAGATAAAACACGGCAAGTGTGAATGCACATAATTTTGTACATTAGAGTTTTGATCATTTTAAATAAAGCATATTTACTCCAGCCTACAACAATTGCAGGCAATATTTTTACTTCTGAACTCACAGGTCAAAAACCAATAATGATTATAAATAAAAATTCTGACAACTCACAATTCACTTAATTCCACAAAGAACTTAAATGATTCAAACTCCTAAGTTCATGACTACTTTCAATAATATGCTAAATGAACAGGTTTACAAAAGACATTTGTTTGTAAATCAGACAATACTGACTTGTCAGCATTGTAGACGGGTTCCATGAGTCTATTAAGTAGTTAATGAGTATTTTAAAATACAAACAAAAAGAAAAGTTATTTTTGTTTGTGAATCAGACGTTTTGTGCTTAATGGATTTAATTTCACTGAACAGAACTGACTCCAACAACTATTTGGTTCATTATTTATCCATAACCACAAAAAATGGTAGGCAATATTTCTAGGGATACTCCGATCAGGATTTTTGCAGTCGATACGGAGTACCGATTCCTTGTCATAGTGATCGGCCGATACAGAGTACCGATTCAGATGCTTCAATTGCCATTGCATAAGCACATTTTGCCTTTAAGTATGAGATCTCGTCTTACCTTAGAGAATAAACTAAAGGATGTTGAATACAAGTAACGGTCAAAAACAGCTTTAAAAAAATAATAGATAAAATAGATAGGAAAAAAGTGGTAAGAACAATGCAATTTGCAAACATTGCTCATGTGCTGTGGCGCTGCTTATGTATAACCCGGACGTGCAACTGCATCTTCCTCTGCTTGTAAACTCGTAATCAAACACTTGCGATCAGTTCACGAGATTGGCGAAATCAGCGAGTGCCGATCAAGCCGTGGCATGGGATTATCGGCCGATATCAATCTCCGGCCGATCGATCGGAGCATCCCTAAATATTTCTAATGTTAATCTTCAGAGTCAAAACACAAGACAACAATTAATACAAATCAGACTATAATGGTTAGGTTATATTCACAAAAAAAAAAAGTAGTTCAAAAAGTCAACAGTCGATTAATCGAAGAATCAATATTTTTACTTAAGTGCTCAAACAAATATTAGGATGTATTTTTAAAACAAAACATAAGAGTCAAAAAAGACAATAATGAATCAAAATTGTGATGAGCTGTGAATAAAAAAATAAAAATAAATCGTGTTCAGTCCTTTACAGGATCTGCTACTGCAAAATAGCTCTTTCATAGGCAGCAGCTTTTGATTTAACAGTCAATGACACTGTATTATTCATATTTGTGTGGCTCAGTGTCTGAACTGTAAAGCAAATCTCTGCAAAGTTGAGCCTATAAGAGTCACTTGCAGACAGCTTTCATGAAGGAAAAGAAAAAACATAACTGCCATTAATAACTTTACTCTCTTCCTAATCTGCCTGCTTCAGATGCACAGCAAGAGATGGGAGTGGTGAGAGAACAGGATGAGAAGAGAAAAAAAATACATTCCTGTGAGAATCGCTTACCCTCCATTAGCTCAGACTAATACAGTGCTAAAAGAAATATCCACTAGACAGACATGAAAACAGAAATTATGTAGCGATAAAAAAACATGCTGAATCATTTACTAACTCCCATGGATAAGCAGACTCGAGCAAAAAAAGAAAATACTCTGTATCCTCAAGCTTGAAAAATTCCTCAAAAATAAACCTCTCAAGTGCAGTGTACGGCTGACCCTGAGCGCTCCCTGCCTCTCACTGCTACATAAACAAACTGAACTTTATGCAGTCTGAGTATTTGTCTCCAAGAGCATCTATTTGAAGACACAGCCCCTAAACATCTCCAGCTAAAACCGGAGAGTGGAATGAGAAATAGAAGCTCCCAAATAGTTCCCAGCGATAAGAGTCTTTGATAAATGATTTATGTGGTTAAGAAGAGATCACTGCTGACTATTATCAAACCGGAACAATAACCAGTCAATCAATACAACTTTACTAGAGGCATCCAACCATGGGGTTCATAGAGCTTAAGCTTGTCTTGGGCTGTTTTCTTCTTTCATTTAAGCAATAACAATCTAATTGAGAGAAAACAATGGATAAGAGTCTGTTTCCTCTGTGACCTGCTTAATGTAGTGCATGCGATTGCTTCCTATTAACTATTCAACACTATAAAAAGCTTTTGGACTGGCGATATTAGTGTGTTGTTAGCATGCTGAACATAATATTTGGCTTTGAGTGCTCTAACCACTAGCATTCTGCTCTCTACAGGTCACAATAAAGCATTCGATTTAGCCATTAAGTCAAAAGGATATACGTTTTTGGTGAAAATCTTACTGCTGAGTTGGTGTTTTATGCTGAACGCAGGATATGAGGAAGTGTGTGCACGTGCTACGCATGTTTTAAGGGAAAGCTCAGTGCCTCTTTTTCACCTCCCTCTGCTACCAATTAAACTAAAACACTTCTACTTTGATCATCCTCAACAATGAAGCTGCAAAGTGAACACAGCTGAAGCAGCACATGTCGTTCTGTAGGGCCAGCACACCGCAGAGGAGCTGCTCTCAAATAGTAGGCACATACTAACATACAACAAGACAACAATCAGATTAGCAGCTTTTATTTAGTACGCAGCGTAATCAAACACAATAAACCGGAAGATTCCTGCATGATCAGTGTACACTGACAGACAGACAGACAGAGAGGCAGATAGGCAGACATACAGACAGCCAGGAAAGCAGATAGACAGACAGGCAGACAGATATATAAACAGACAGACACCAAAGCAGACAATGAGACAAGACGGCAAACAGCTAGATAGACAGACAGGAAGGCAGACAGATAGATAGACAGACAGACAGCAAGGCAGACAGAGAGGCATATAGACAGACAGGCAGGCAGTCATATAGACAGACAGGAAAGCAGACAGATAGACAGACAACCAGGAAGGCCGACAGAGAGACAGATAGAAAGACTGGCAGACACATAGGCAGACAGACAGACCTATAGACAGAAAGATGGACAGACACATAGAAAGACATGCAGACATATAGACAGACAAGAAGGCAAAGACATGCACAGACAGTCAAACATATAGACAGACGGGGATGCAGACAGACATATAAACAGACACGGAGGCAGACAATCAGACACATAGACAGACAAGAACGCAGACAGTTTAACATAAACAGACGGGAATGCAGACAGACAGACATATAGACATACAGGGAGGCAGACACAGACAGATAGGCATAGATAGAAAGGTATACAAATAGGCAGACAGACAGACATATAGACAGACAGATGGAGACTCATATAAAGTCAGGCACACATATAGACAGACAAGAAGACAGAAAAACTGGCAGACATAAAGACAGACAAGGAGCCAGACGCATAGACAGACAGACATACAGACAGACAGGAAGGCAGACAGACATACAGAAAGACAGGAATGCAGACAGACATATAGACGGACACATAAAGACAGGCAGACATATAGACAGACAGGAAGGCATACAGGCAAACAATAAAGAAGAAAACAAACATGACAGACAAAGGCTGACACAAAGGCAGACAGACAGACAGACAGACAGACAGACAGACAGACAGACAGACAGACAAGGAGGCAGACACAGACAGACCTACATATAGACAGACAGGGATGCAGACAGACATATAGACAGACATGTAGACAGACAGGAAGGCAGACATATAAACAGACAGACAGACAGACAGACAGACAGACAGGAAAACACGTAGACAAGCAAACAAACATGACAAACATGGAGGTTTACACATAGGCAGACAGGCAGACAGACAGACAGACAGACAGACAGACAGACAGGCAGACAGGCAGGCAGGCAGGCAGGCAGGCAGACATATTAACAGACAGGGATAAAGACAGACAGACACATAGACAGACAAACAGACACATAGACAGGAAGGCAGACATATATACAGACAAGGAGGCAGAGATATAGACAGACAGGCAGACAGTCGAAGAGGAATAGGCAAGAAAAGTAAATAACAAAAAGCAGACAAACAAAACAGACAAACAAAAACACAAAAATGTGTAATGGTTTCTGAAAGGCCATTTAAATAAGCAGATTTTTACATTTGAAGCCACTTTAATTATATATCATTTAAACACAGCAAATAGAATTTATTTTCCATTGCTCTGATTTAGTCATGATCTATCCAGCTATTAAAATCAACTGCAGCTTATGCATCAAGAATACCAAACAAAGGTGATGTAAATTTCCCGTTGGAGTACTTCAGAAAACTGTCCCTCACAAGATTTGTGGTGCACTTCTGTCCTATCTGCGGGCACAGGGCTAAACACAACTAATCAAATTATTAATTATTTATGGAATGGCTATGTTAAATCTCATCAGGGATGTTTGACTAATGCCAGTTTATGCTTTACAATGCAAATGAAGAGATATAACTGGCAGCACTAATCTCTGTGCTTTACAAGTATCCTGAGCACCCGAGTGTGCTGGCTAAACAAAAGGTCATGTTGACTTGTCAGAAAGAGACTGAAAATGAAGTTATTTTAATAATGTTTCATTCACTCAAATAAAGCGCAAAGTTAATGCCTGCATAAGCACCGTGCAGCTTAAAGGAGCATTAAGCATCTTCTCTTATATAAGCTTTTCTAGTATAAAGGACTGGTCGTTAACAAGCAGACTTGCTCATTTGTTTTCTGATCCTTTTCAATGTAGGCCTCTATACACAGACGCCAGGGGATTTTAAAGTGTAAATTGCATTTTAGAGGTGATTCAGGGCCTGTGACTTCATCTTTATATTGAAGTCACTATCAAGCAAATTGCTGGTGCTTCATTTCAGCATGACCATTCACTGGCCCTCAAATCTCAGAGGAAAACTTTCAAAATGGAATAGTATATATAAAGTATATGTATTTCCCCACCTGAGCAATCCACACAACACCAGTCTGTCACAATAGTGCGAACAGCACTGTGAAAATGGGTACTGTTACTTTACATTGAAGTGTTAATTAACAGGCGACTAGGGATTCTGAACATTAATGTGTGCAACCACTGAATAAAAAGAAAAAGAATGTTCTTAATTATTATCTTTTGTGTCATAACATAAAAACGCACTTAAAAAGAATAGATATTTAGCAAAGAATTGTACTGAGGCTTCATTTAATAATCTAGGAAGAAATGAATGGCTCCTAATATTTTAAATGTATTAATAGGGTCACAGATTGGTTTGACAAAAGTTCATTACATATCAATATTGGAAAAACAAAAAGAGCTGTATCTGGGAAGTCAAACAACAGCAGTAGATACTAGATTTTATAAACCAGTCATCATAAATGCAAAAATAGTAGAGCAGGGGTCCATTTTTCGTACCTCGCTTAAATGATCTAAGATGATTTGGCAGATCCAGGATCTTTTAATCTTGATAACTGATTTCTGGCTAATTTGGTTCTTCAAACAACTTTACGAATAAGATTAAAATGTCTGGATGAACTGATCTGAGATCTCTGCGTGTTGTGAAGGACAAATCTATCGATCCTCAAAATCATGATCAGCAATGCAATGATTGGCTGACGGCACAGCAGAATAATGACGTCATCTGATTAATATTCAATTATCCATGTGAGCAAAACTACTTACAATGCGTTGTAAACGGTTTGTTAAATATGATACAAAATATCTTTCCACCTTTGTTGTGAGCTGAAGGTTTTACACTTTCATGTATCATGAGTATTTAGCAATTT
Organism: Danio aesculapii; assembly: GCF_903798145.1. Lineage (NCBI taxonomy): Eukaryota > Metazoa > Chordata > Actinopteri > Cypriniformes > Danionidae > Danio > Danio aesculapii. The sequence goes on along the minus strand of NC_079445.1, from coordinate 32,177,507 downwards.
ATTTAGTTTTACATTTTAGATCAGATTTTCTTTATTATAGTGGCCTAGGCCTTCAAGTTTCTTAATCGGCGTAAGGAATTTAAATAAATTTTCCATCAAAAAAGCATTTTGATATTGGTAAAGGCATCTGAAACTTTTGCAAAGCAATAAATTACTGGCATATTAGCGGTCAAAACATGTGCATGTACATATAATCACATATAACAGGGTATATGCAGGAATCCTAAAGGTAATTTCAATACCTTTTTAAGATTTTTTAAAGACCTTCTCAGAATATTTAAACTAAATTCAAGTTCTAATCAGTATCAAACCTTTAACTTAATAAACAATTGTTAATAAATGGTTGTGGTTAAATCAATGGAGCACAACCATGCAACAGAACTCCGATAAGCTCGGAAGAAACAAAGCTTGAAAGAATAAATTATGACTGTTTTCAGCGACTGAACTCGTCTTTCTCCTACCAGGAGTACAAAAACTTACATTTTTCCATTTGCTCTGTTTTGCTCTACGGTTTATGGTTTAAAATTCCTAAAGGCTGATTTATACTTCTGCGCCAAGCGCACGCGTATCCTACGGTGCAGCAAACTCATGGACGCATAGCCCTCGCCGTGGCCGTTGCTGACGCGCACCTCTCAAAAAAATTTAACTACACATCGCAACGTCGCGTAGAGCAAGCTCTGAAGGAGCTCTAGATGGAAATTTTGTTTTTACCCTATGATTAAAGTTGTTGCCCGTCCACCGATTCCAGCCTCTGAATGAGTGAAGAGTTAAGTTAGAAAAGTATAAATGCACGGCTAAGCGTATTGCATTGGCCATGGGTCACGCCAATCACTTGATGCAGAAGTATAAACTAGCCTTAAAGCCCGAAGAAATGCTTATAAAAAGTAGTTTATGCCAATTGCAGTTGTCTTATATTGGGTCACTGATGTGAATGGGGTGGTTGTTAAGAATGATCTGCAGTAATACGTATGGGGCTAATTTGTTTTTAAGTTTTTAATTCATGTTGTTTTGATGAGTGTTGCTATTATATGATTGTTGCATGGTTGTATTTAAGTTACCAGTGTTTAAGACAAATTTCCTTTCTGTCCCAAGCAGAACAGACAATAAAGTTTAAACTAAACTAAATGATTCATATTTAGTAAGTGTACTGACTGAAAAAGTCAAATATTAGAAGAAAAAAAAATATGTTTAATAAACCTAGCCATGCACTGAATAGGGGGGATAGAAAAATTGCATGTACACAGGTCACAGTGATCCTATTTTCAGTTTCTATAGAAAGTGCCACCAATTCAACTCAGGAGCAGTTTTCAGTTGCAGTTATCAGGAGGTATAAATATGTATACGTGTATTTTCAAATAGGAGGTCATGAGGGTGTTGTAGGGAAGATGAATGAACAAGAAGCTATATGAAGAGCAGTGAACACTTACCTGTAACTGGACGGAGCGAACACTAAGGCCTTGGACGATTGGGTTAAATCGGGCCACCCCTCTTCCTTCTGTTGCTGTGGTGATGGCTTCAAGGACCTTCTCCAAACTTCATGCAGGAAATAAGCAAAAAGTTAGGGTCACGAATTGATTTACCTATACATTTTTCATAGAGGGTCATGCAGGCATTGCACATCTCATCAGTAAGGAGGACGCCTTGAGTGCACTTACTGCTGATAATATAGATTTCACCAAAGACAATCGGTCCTTTCAGTGTTTACATGGAGCTGATATTTAAAAGATGAAGTAGTCACGATGAATGCTTTGTGCGTCTGAGCTAAATGTATGCTCTGCTTATAAACTGAATGCAAAAAGACTAAATAGAATACAAAAGAGCTAAAAGGCTCGGTAAGAATGTGCAAAAGGCTATGCAATAACATAAATAGTCCTCGCAGAAAGGGTTGCTTCAAATAAAAAATTAAAGAAATTTTAAAGTAAGAGTTTACATCAAATAAGAAATGCCAGTATCATGACGCCATTGTGTGTAAGCCCAACAAATGGCAACCCAAAAACACACTGGGCCACTTAAAAAATATATGAAATGAATATCTGATGCTTTGTTTGATGACGCTGATGTTAAACAAAGTTACAATGGGGACATTAAAGTCTAATAGAAAATCTATAATTGAGAGGGTTTAAATAATGGAAAGAGGCTGAAATCAGAAAGAACAATAATTGCATCATAATCAAATTGATTTCAACTGGAGGGAAGCAAGGCGGGAGGCTTACATATTTTCTTCTCCCACAATGCAGATTGCAGAGAGTAGTTTGACCACATCTGTCATCATGGCCGGCTGACAAGGGTCAATGGCTTGGGCCAACAGTGCCAGACTCGTCTCCTCTCCAAGGATGCGCTCAAGTCCATACTGCAGACACAAAGAAAACATTATGCAATCCATGTGCTTCCTACAGTATGATGTTTTCTCAACCTAAAAAAGCTAAGTTGTATTTGAATAAAATTTATACAAGATGGACGACACAAAAATAGTATAAAAATAAAGATATAAATAAATAAATCCCTTAAAATATATATTGAAATAAACAAAAAAGATCACTTATTTAAACAAACCAAAACATAATACAAAAATAAACCAAAAACAAAACATTCGAACTTTAAAAACTTTAAGAAAAAAATATGAAGGAATAAAATCCAAAGTGGTAATTATGGAGAAGAGTGTCATGCTTAAATTAGAGGTGACTTTTTCAAAAGTGGAGAAACCAAAGAAGGACATTAACGTGGCTTGCCTGTTGCTTGTCCTTGAAGTAAATGACAAAACTGCGATCAGGGATATGTTAATAGTAGCGTGAAAGAGAGAGGGAGGGTAAAAAGAGAAAGAAATGGCAAGCATAAAGGTGAATGAAGAACACAGACACAGGACAGAAAAGCCTTGGGGGTCTGGAACGACAAGAGAAGATGGAGACCCGCAGAGAGATGCGAGGAGTCAAAGAGGGGAGAATATCCACGTCTGAACACAGGGGGGTTCGGTTAATGACGACCGCGGTGCTAAAACCACAGGACCCATTTCTCATTAATTCCAAACACACTGATGTAACTTAAAAGACAATATTTCTGTGCTTGGTCAATCTTTAGGTGTGAGAGATTCACTTGGTGAAAAACGATTCACTAAAAGTTGATTTTTGTTATTGTTCAAAACTGAAAGACTATAAAGATTTTTGTACTAATAATAAGCACACACTGTTCATCTGGTGCTTTAAATCAACAAACTTCCAAAGGCTTTGTAAAGCTGATTCTGATTGGTTACGAATGTTTTATCATTCATCATTTGAGAAATAAATGAAAACATTTTTAAATAAAACAGGTTTAATTTACTGTTATCATTATATTATATTTTATTCATCTTAACCTTATTGCTAAGATGAATAATCATTGAGTTTATATATTTTTTAATATTTTAAAACCAAATGTTTAACTTTGCTGTTGTTTTCTTTGCTAAAATTGCCGTTTATATCCTCATCTTTACACCAACCAAAGTCTGTATTTTTTTTCTTTAGTAAAACAATAAAAGATTTGTAGCTTAAGCTATGGTCATTGGTGATTTATATAACAAAAGACAACAGATACCAGCACTTTTAGAGTTCAAGATACATATACAGGCAAAACAAATTAAATCACTCCTGATCTTATAAGCGGAAAAAAACAAATGCTTTAGTCTGGGCATAGAGTGGGTGTTATGCTTCTATGGGGCTTCTCCACACCGTAACTCTCCCAGATGTGGGAAAGACAATGGAGGTGGACTCAGAGAACAATATGTTTCATATTGTCCACAGGCCAAGATACGAGTGATAAAGATTTGGCTATAGCAGCCAGGCCATGCCCTGTATATTGACCCTGTGGATCTCCCAAAGAACAGTTTTGATGGAAACAAGGGAGTTGAGGTGACCCTTTAATTCTGCAGCAAGTTGGGCAGCTGTGGATAAAGGTGAGTTTATAGCCTCACCCTACCATAAGCAAAGTGTTTTTTTTTTTTTCCTTAGTAGAGCAAAAAGATTTTTAGCTTAAACCATGGTCATACTGGGGATTTATATAACAAAAGACAGTTGTTACCAGCACTTTGAAGTTCAAAAAACATATACAGGCAAAAACAAATTAAATACCCATCGCTCCTGATCATATGAGGGGAAACAATCGGTGCAAGAAACTAAATATAATTTCCGGTATTAGCTTTAATCCACTCTCTGCAAATAAAAATGCATTCACCACAGTTTAGCTTCAGTATCTTGCACACACCGTTTCAATTTGTAAGACCTCAATGTATCACCAACAACTACACTGAAAAAAATAACGATTAACTTAAAAAAATAAGATTTACTTGATAAAATCTTAATACGCACGAGCAAAATTCAAGTAAATTTTACTTTCTTTTATTGAAGTACAATTAACTTAATTTCATGTACATTTTACTTAATGTATTTAGAAGTATTAGGTTAAACATCAAGTAAAAAAGTTGATTATCTTTAATTTTGAGTCTGTATTTATTCAAGTTAATCAAGTAATGTCAAGTTAATTTTAGCAGAAGGATCATTTACTTTTATCAGTTCAGTCGGTCATATTAGTTACAAATTAGTTCATTTGGTGCAACTTAGTTTAATTAAGGCACACATTTTAACTGACTTGAAATGTGTTATTTATTTTCAACTAATTGAAACCAAGTGCAAATTTACTTTGAAAATGCTTCCAGATCTCCAAGGGAGTGTTAGCACAGCTATTGCTCTCTGAGTGAAGTGTCAAGCATTAACGCTGATAATAAAAATGCCAAGACCAAAAGCATGAGTGCAATGTGGTAACCTCAAAACTAAAAAAACTTAAAACTCAAACTGATGATTAAGAGTTAAATAAAGACTAAAATCTAACAAGTTTTTGCTCAAATTTAAACACCTAAAAATGCCTTTATTTTCAAAAAATTCTCCTCTTAATTCAATCCCATGGAAAGCATACTGGGAACTACAAGTCCATTACTGCATTTACATTATTAAAATGTACTTAATATTTCTAGGTTTGCAACGATTAGAAAATATTTAAATACTACAAGTAAACGAATAGTAATATTTAACACTCTCCACTTATTTAATTTATTACATAAAGTAAATGTGTACATATTAAATATTTTATTTAATATATAAATATTAAAAGTAAATGAATATTATTATTTAACTCTTCACTTATTTAATTTATTACATCAAGCAAATGTATACATATTACATATTTTACTACGGAAATTCTAGTCATCCTTGACATTTGATATTAAATTAATATTAAACACAAATTTTCAGTTTTGGGGAACTATCCCTTTAACTTAAAGACAAAACACTAAGTTTAGGGCATCATGGGAGCGTAAATTTAAAAGACCCAAATCCTCTACCATCTTAAAGCATCACACACAAAAAAAAGAATAAAAAAAGAACTTGAGTCAACTTTAGCAATTTGCCAGACATGAATCACTTGGAGAGAATTAATGTCTGACTAAAAAGCTATAGGACAGCAAATTCACCAAGTTGTGTTAATTGCTTCATAACTCATGCCAATTAATGGCTTCGACTGCCATATCTCAGGCTTGTTGTCATTCAGAACAGATGTTTATGCAGTTTTTTTTATGCAGACTTAGGTATGAAAACATCCTTCTCGTCTCAGAGGCACAGGGGAGATAACACGTTATCACAGTGTTTACGCGCAGTAATGGATGTAAACATATTTGAGCCATTTTCTGTCTTCATTCCGCAGGAGCTGGTGACAGCTGGACGGGAGCACCTGGCTGGGTGGAATATGTCCCATGATGCCGTGGGGCTGAAGTGAGAGGTCTGGAGTGGTGACAGGCCTCTGGGTAAATAAGGCTCTCGGCACCTGTCGGGTGCCTGGGATTACACCAGACCTTTAGAGCCGAGGGGTATGTGCAGTAGATTTTGAAACTCACAGACTGGGATCTCCGGCAAAGTAATTCCCAAAATGACTACGCAGAAATAGATGGAGTAAGTGCCTTTTTTTTTTTCTTTCTTTCAACCTAGAGAAACAGGCCTGAGGAAAACAACGATGGCTTCAACCCATTTATATTTCTTCAGTGGGTGACCATGACAGATTTCCAACTGAAAGATTCACTGATGCGCTTAATTGCTTTGCTTCCATTTTAAACAAATGGCATGTCAATTAGAGTCAATGATGAGACAATTGAATATAATCACTGTAAGAACAAACTAAACTTATGAAGCTCTTGAGAAAAAGAAAACTCAAAACAGCCTGTAGTTAAAGACTGGATTTAAACAATGTTAAAATGTTCTGGAGTACCTTTCGTGCACTTTAAGGTCATTGTAAACTCCAACGAGTCAAAGCGAACAAAATCGTCACTTCCTGATTAACTGGCGCCAAATATCAACAGTAAAAACAGAATTTGCTGCAGTAAGAGAAGTTGTGTCAGTCTTTTCTTCATCTAATAAATGACACCTCAGAAGGCAATCCTGACACACAGTGAACACGCGGTGGCGTTTAAAGGTGTCAGACGTGGAGCACAGATGCTCTTGATTCTGGAGGTCATTAATAATATAATAACACTAATACTGAAACGGTAAGGCATTTTAGAATGACCAAAACAACATTTCAGATGTTTTACAGTGTGCTCAGCCTGCTGGTTTATCCATTGGCACACATTTTCACCATCACATGATCTCTTATAACAAGTCAACACAATTTATTTTTCTTTTAACAAAGTGGCATTGGCATTCAAAACACATTAAATACAATACAAATGTAGCAAAACTACACACTAATAGAAGTGCATTTTTGTACAAAACACACCAAAAGGTAGGCTATATTAGTATAGTTACTGTGGAGCTCCCAAAGAACAGTTTTGGTGGAAACAAGGGAGTTGAGGTGCACATTAAATTCTTCATTGAGTCAGGCAGCTTTGGTTTTATGTATTTTGGATACAATCTGACTTAGCACCCAGACATTCCTTTCAGACATCTTCCTTTTGCTTCCACAGTTTCTACTGTTGGATGTGGTTCGTCCTTCTTAGTGGTATGCTGTCATTACACTGGATACCATGGCTCTTGATACATCAAAAAGACTTGCTGTCTTGGTCACAGATGTGCCAGCAAGACATGCACAAACAATTCGTCCCCTTTTTAACTCTGTGCATTACCATATTTTAAGCAAATCTGTGTTATAACTGTACTAATTAAACCTTTACACTCTTCTCTTACTGGTGGAATGTGAAATCAATGAAGATTGGCCACTAGGCTAGTCAAATTTAGCCACGAAACCTCCAAAACTAAATTAAATATGATTAAATACAAATAATAAATAAATTAAATGAGGTATTATGGATTCAATTTTTTTTTTACTTTCTTAGAAATGTCTAACAGCAATGTGTGGTAACACCAATGCTTACTTTAGAAAAAAACAGTGATGATCGTCATCTTACCAAAACGCAGAGTCAGGCGTGTTAGCAAGGCTGATAGATGACTGCTAACAGCTTCTCAGATAAAATCAGTTCAACTTCACTCAAACACCGTGGGATATGTTGACACCTGACAACATGTCTGTCTAACATCTGCCACATACCCAGTGAATGAACACGGATCAAAACACCACAGATCTCTATCTCCAGAACGCGCTGTGTATGTATGGGAGCACGAGGCGGGGGTAACTCCTCAGACCCCGGGCTATCGCAACAACATCAGAGAAACCACTGGAGATCCACTTCTAACGCTTCTCTCTTACAGGAGTGTGGAAATCATCAAAAAGCCCCCTCAGACCTCTCCACCTCAGCCCGTGCAGAGTAACCCCCTCCTGAGTTCAGAGTGGTGTCTGCCTGCACCCGCCTTCATCTGAAGCGCTCCTCTTATCGCTCCTGACCATTTGAAAGCTGCCGCAGGTACGAGCGTCCAGCAGGGTGGAGCGGGAACATGGTGAGTTAGCGGAGATGTAATGTGCCGGTTGATGAAGGGGTCGGCTGACACAACGGTGACTGGAAAGAGTCTTGTTTGAAGCTGCTGCTTTAGGGTAATGATGAGATTTTGAGTTGGGCGTGAAATACATCCAAAGCAGATACGAAAATATGCTACTTATTTTTGTATGATTTATTCCACATTTGCTATGAGAAAATGATCTCTGGAGTCACTACTGAGACATGACGGTAAATGGTATAGGTTTGACATATGTGACCCTAGACCATAAAACTTAAAGTCTCATGTCGTACAATTATATTATGGCAGTACACAAAAATACACAGGCTGTCTCTCAATATGCATTCTTCAGCGATCTTGCGTCTTTGTGTTCTCGTACAACTTCATCGTTCAGTTCTAAAACTCAAGACCACAAAAACAGAGGATGCATGACAAAACCCTGATGCCTTCTTGATATTGAGGCTGTATCGTATGCAGACGTGAGCACAAAACTCGCTCGAGAAGTCCCAGAAGTCACTGTGGCTAAATAAAGTAGGTGGGAAGCGCAGCATTTTAAATAGATTCATTATTAAAGTTCTGAGATATAACTTATTTAATCGCAGGAGTTTTTCCTTTCAGACAGTGAAAGTATACATAACCATGAAAATCTTAATAATGGCTTGAACACATTAAAGGTGTTTATTTGCTGAAGTTTGTATTAAAATCTGTTTTATTTGTATTGTGCAAAGTATATTTGTAAGGATTTTGTTGTAATGCTTAAATAATTTTCCGTTAAAAACATGTGAAGGTCACGTGACCATCAGGAAGAATGCAGCATCTTGTTTCTCAGAGGACGCGTTCTGTGTTCTTGCGGTCTCCTGTGTTTAATCATCTAGGGTAACCTGGCAAGAACGATCCCCACAAGAACATGAGTCTGTTCTCTGTGTTCTAGGAATTGAGAAGCAGCCATAGTATGGGTGAAAATTCCAAAAAACATTAGAATATTAAGAAAACATCATGCTCCATTAAGATATTTTGTAAATTACCTACGGTAAATATATAAAAAACTCAAATTTTGATTAGTAATGTGCATTGCTAGAACTTTTTTTAGACAATTTTAAAGGTGATTTTTTCCACTCAAGAGCTCTATTGTTGCTAAAATATGTACTGTACATTTGATGAGAGGCAATCATCAGTGCTAATTACTGTAATTAGTTGTGTAACTGATCACAAATCTCACGGTTTGGATCACATTTGGGTTTTTTAGTCATAGATCAGACCATTTTTCGGATCAGCCAAAAAGGGAGGAGCCAAATGTCATTTGCTTTCCATTTATTACAAAAACAGAAGTGCAAGACACTTTTGGTTTTGATAAACAGAACTTAGAACCTGTTATTTTATTAAAAATAAAATGAAGAAATAATCAGCTGAATAAAAATAAATTGTAAAATATTCAGTACTGTGAAAAATTCAGTGTTACTGCTACTGATGATGCTAAATATAGAAATCTAACATTATAATTTGTACAACCAATATTAATTTAGTCTCATTTTCAATTGATTGAGTTATTCACTCATAAAACTTCATGTTTCATTGCTAGATGGATCATTTTTGAAGAATTATTCAGTGACATTTTTGATGGTTGGTTGTCGCTACCTATTGGTTAAATAATGTAATTGCTGCCTTCAACTTTCATTTTTTAGCGTCGTTAAATGCATATGACGGTGATTTTTATCTTTACTATACACATCTGGTTTCATCTAATTATTATCAATAATTAATTATTATTATGATTATCTCAGTACTTCTGTGTTATTTGACTGCTAGTAAACTAAAGTCTTGATTTTTCAAACACAGATTTGAATGCAGCGATTCGAAGGATTAATAAACATATGCTAATCACCATCATTTATAATTTATGTTGCGTGGGTGTTGAGATCCCGAACTCCTTTAATCAAACCCACCAAATCCCGAATAATCTACCACAACATCTTCCATCATCATTTTATTTTACAGGAAAGCCTAAATGCTTTTATACATGTCATTTGAATGACGTGGGAGGCGATCTCTCTGTAATCATCACAAATTTAGGATTAATCTACCAATAAAAAAAAAAAAAAAGTATTAATCCACAGAACACGTTTGTTTCGAACTGTGGATTGTGATCCATACGAATCACGAATCAACCCATTACACCACTAAATGTAATGTATTTAGTATTTTCTTGCTGCAAATTCTGCTTTTTTTTCTACAGCGTATCCAACAGGATACATATATAATACTAGAAGAAAACATGGCTTTTATTAAAAACTGAACATTCTTTCTGGGGGCCGGGAACAATGTGCAACATTTTCAAAGCTGAACATAATTTATGCAAATATACCATGACATCACCACCACCAATGGAAGTGAAGAACTGTGGATGTCACATTGAAAGGAGTCTTCACAACTATATTTAGCTATACTTTGTATGTGCATGTTTAAAACTGATAACTGTTTGCTTTGAGATGACAATTATTAAGTGAGAGGAACTTGAGACCCTGCAGCTTGGTGACGTTATTACCTTGTTGTTCATAAAAGCCTTGAGGCACTGAATGACTTTGTGTTGACTCTTCTTATCCACCTTCTCTTGGCTGGAAGAAAAAATAAAACAAAAGAAAGAACGAGTCAGTGAAAGTGAGGGGCGCTCAGTGGGTTACCAGAAGACAAAAACAGAGTCAAAGAGTTTAGTTAACAAACTGTTCAGAGCTATGAAGTAGCATGCTGAGAGTAGAACACACAACTAGTTTAAAACCTAGAAGGAAGCCTTTGCTTTAAGAAATGTGGTTAATGGAAAGGTGCTTACTGTTTTTTGAGGAGGAGCTTCTCCAGCGTATCCAATAGGAGACCCAGACCCTCATGGCCAAAACTCTGCACCCAGCTAGAAAGAGAAAACATCATATTAGGGTGGTTCTGGTGTTGTGCAAAGACACGCAAGACAGATATTAGATGTTGAAACACCACTGGCTCTCGAACTTACAAACTAAATAATTAATATTGCCTAATAAACAACATCGTATTGCATGGCAGAACCGAACCACAGGAGTCAATAAGCTTCATCAGAGCAGAGTCAGTTGAACGACAGTGGATTTCACCTTATTCCACAAATTAAGCTCTCCCCCTGGAGCTCAAAGTGAAAGGCATTGCTAATGGAGCAAAGATGTTTATTTTAATTCCATTCAGACACAATCTTGCACTCTACATCTCCATTGATTCGGCCTCTATTGTCTGTGGGAATTGCCACGGCGGAAATTTAACTCTCCAATAACGAGAGGGGAAGCGTGTCGAGTGAAGCATTGATTAATAATGAGGGAATTCAATAAGCATAAACAAACCGATTAACCCATTGTGTGTAGGAAGCAGGTTATAGAGTTCATTCAATTACATTTGCAGCATGTGACAGATGTTTCTGTAAACACAAGCTTGTTTGGATGTGACTGTAATAGAATGGCTCAAAGCAGAGATTAAAAATACTTTGCATGTTTGAAGACCTTCAAAGTAGTAGATTTTATCCATTTGTCAGCAAGTTTTGAATCATTTAATATGTTTTTTTCTTTTATATATCGGAGTCAAAGTTATAATAATAAGGCTGCACGATATTGGAAAAATCTGACATTGCGATATTTTATATTTCTGCAATATATATTGAGATGTGAATACAGCTTTATTTGGCAAGAATTCTTCACTTTAGATTGATTGGGTTGATTTTGTAAGGGATTGGATCTCGAATAATATATAACAAGCTTTATAACTTACAAGCACAGATTAATAAAATCTAGCAAAGATAAGAGAATTATAGTTTTCTAGAGAGTTGAACAATCAACACTATATAGTCTTTATTGAATATAATCTAATCTTTATTTAAGTTACAAACACTAAAATTGCTTGTGGCTGGATGTTTTAAACTCTGAAATGTTCGCAGTCACAGACCTTAAAGGGATGGTTCACCCAAAAAATACTTTACTCACTCACTATTTACTCAACCTTCACTTGTTTCAATCGTTTAGGAGTTATTAAAATATATTATTTTAGTGTTCAACATAAAAAAGAAACTCATAAAAATTTGGAAATAGTAAGTAAATGTAATTTTTGGGTGAACTACCATTTTTTCTCCATTATTATTCAACTCTGCATTGATTATAATCAACTACAATGCCAAATCAACATTGAAAACCCTGCAATTTATTTCTGCAATATATATTGCGATGTGAATATAGCTTTATTTGGAAAGAATTCTTCAGTTCCAATTGCCATGATTTTGTAGAGAATTGGATCTTAAATAATATATAACAAGCATAATAGTTTACAAGCATAGATAAATAAAACATAGCAAAGATAAAAGTGAAATATAGTGACTAGTTTTCTGGAGAGTCGAACAAACAACAATATATAGTTTTTATTGTATATAACTTACTTAGTTACAAACGCTAAAATTGCTTGTGGCCGGATGTTTTAAACTCTGAAATATTGAAATGTTCACAAAGTCACAGGTCTTAAAAAGACTCACTATTTACTCAACCTTCACTTATTTTTAAAATATCTTCTTCCAGTGTTCAACATAAAAAAAGAAACTCATAAACGTTTGAAAATAGTGATCAAAGGTAATTTTTGGGAAAACTACCATTTTTACTCCATTATTATTCAACTCTGCATTGATTATAATCAAATATAATCCCAACTCAACATTAAAGATCCTGCGAAGTAACTACTGCGCATGCACAGATTGCGATATAGATGCTGAAACAATATATTGTGCAGCCCTAAGTCCGAGTGTTTTCTCTGTAATTGTATGCAACTTTTACATAAATGTATGCAAACAGTACATTATTTAACCAATATTTCATTATGCCAATGGATAGTTGTCACCAGTATAGTATGTCACCATTACAGATGTCCATTAAAAAGAAAAAAAAAAGCTAGAGAATCGCAGAAAATTGGAACAAACAAAGGTTAAAGTTTGCTAAAATGACCGCATCTTGTGCTTTTCGGTGTGCATTCGGCCATTTCCATGTGGTGCTGCCGTCACTTATACTCAGACTGTAAAAGACTGCTAGCATGAGCATGTCTTGTCCTAATTCAGCTTTTCAAATCTGTTTACAATTCCTTTATAGACTTTGTAGTATAATGTTGTTGCAGTGCAGTTTGTGTGCAAATCCGGTATAAATCTGCCAAACTGAAACCAAAAACCCTCCAGTTGCCGATAAATTGGTACATCCCATGTTTCCTCATTCACCCACCAACAAACATAGACAAAAACCCTGCAATTTTAAGTTTAGATTGATTGTGTACTCGAGTCTTTAGTAGCCAAACCGAATCACTGGCAAATTGGTGGTTTAAGCCCACTGAAATCAGCCGTGTAAGAACAAGAGAAAATCTCATCTGCCTTAGTCTGTGATCAAACGCTTTATCATATGGTCACAAATACTCAATGAACAACATGAACTGTTGATCATGTCAGTCAGGGTGGACTCAGTCGAGTAACAGAACTCTGGGAAATTGCCTCAGTGTAAGTGTAGAGGAGCAGTGAGCATCAATAGACAATTTTCGGAGAGCCAGTGTCAAGAGGTGTAGGTGTGCTTCCAAGGCTAAATTACAGGCGAAATTGACCACAACCCGGAAACTGGAAACTAAGGAGGACTGGAGAACAGAACAGAGGATAGCGAGAAAGAGAGAGATAATGCTGTTTAAAGTAAAATGGAGAGCAATACAGAGCTGGTCCAATGAGACAGAGGAAGTGCTCTCATAACTCAGCTGTGGCAGGACTGATATCGCCACACTCCTCCAGACACAAAGTCAGTCCCAAAATGAGTCCTATAGTGCCAGTTTCATCACAGAACAGCAAAAGTCAAAGGATAAAAATACTACCATGATACCCTTGGACAAAATGATATATTTATTAATTTTATTAAAGCTACACAAAATATCTAAATAAAATTGTGATGCTTATTAAGATGTCAAGAATACACCAGGCATAAAGTGCATGATTCTGGCTAAAATGAATTCTGGATTTTTAAAAAAAAAATTATTTTTTTGCTTAAAATCAAGATAACGATTTTCTTACAATTCCGTATATGTAAAATAAAGGTTATTATGAGTAGGTGATTATTATTTCTTAAACATATGGAAAAACAACAATAATAACATTGTGTAGGTCTACTGTGTAGGTCTACTGTTGGTTAAAAGGCTAAATTTTGTATAGACTTGAAACAGACGAGAACAGAATTTGTCATGGTTGGTAATTCACAGTAAAGTGATGACATCAGAATACAACTATTCATATGTTTGACAATATTTGACAATTTTTTTTTTTTCACTGGTAAAATGAAACATTTGTCATTATCAGATTCCATCTTGCATTATATTTAACATTATATAGGCTAGAGCAGTTATACTGGCCCAGTAAACATTTATTTTCAAGCACAACACTTTGTGTTCGCTATGAAAGAAAACACATATCAAATGCTTGTCGTAATCATAACTGTAAAATGCGATATGATCATTTAAATGATGTGCGCGCCAGTTTCACTTTCCCTGCTGAGTGCAGTTCATGTCATGCCTTCCGTAAGAGGAAAAAAAAAACAAACAAACATGCAAATACTTCCGTCGCGGCTCCCAAAAGATCGCTCTGTGCAACAAACGGAATGTTCTTTACAACTTTATTACTTGTTATCCTTAGCCTATGCAGTTTCTGTTCACTAAAGTACACATCATTGGCACCTCAGTGGTAAAAAAAAATAAATAAATAAAAAAACAGTACATCAGCTCATGTGTGATTTTGTGGCCGTGAATACATACATAGGACAAAAATAACATTTTGGAGTGAATTATACCTTATAAATACAGTATGTGACCCTTTTAACGCCATTTGGAGCTGTCCATGTTCCTGAGCAATGTATATAAAACATTGAGAAGACTTGTGCGACCGCCTTTACACTTCTATCCTGACCTTGAAAATTTAATTGGCTGAATCGTAGAAAGGCTCAATTGAGATTGTGTGTAGGGTCGAATCAACAATCTTTTTTCGATTAATCATGCAGCACTAGTACCGAATAGCCTGCTAATTTACAGAAAACTTCACATATGTTGTATTCCCATCATTTAAAGTGTGTGCTGCACACTAGTAAGCTGTATTCCTAAGCTTTTTGTTAAAATAAAATCACAAATCGAATTAAAATTGCAATATCAGCCAGCAAAAAGAAAAAGCAAAAACAAAATTAGCTTCCCCCGCCCCCAAATCAGACAACAAAGTTATTAAAATCTTTTCCATGTGTGAATTATACAATAAAATATCACAACAAAAATATAATATTAATAAATATTCAATTAAATAGCTACAGTATTGCTTTTAAACTTTCATGACTTGATGAATTAAGTCAGTTTATGTAAAGAGTAAACAAGTTTAAACAGTTTTTTTTTTTATCCTTACATATCTTCTCAAATAACTGTAATTAGTGTTAACAAAAACACTCCGTATATTGTAAAGTACTGCAAAAAATGTAATTTTGTACACAAATGGTACAAACACATTACATAAACTGCTGCTTTGGCACTTAAACCAAACAGACCAAAAAGCATGACATTACAGACTCATTTAAAAGAGAGAGTACTAGCACTTGCCAGGGCCAGTTACATTTGTACTGTCACTTCCTGGGCTTGTTCAGACCTTGTCTGGGCTTTCGCAGGGCCAACAGCCAGGGTTTTCTAGTCCGAAGAATGTCTTGGTCCAAAGCGAGCCAACTAAGGCTTGAGAAGTGGCCAAGAACAAAGTTTTTCTGAGTCAGGAGACAGCCAACACTGTGGCTCATTTCCCATTTTTTCATGTCAGGCTAGCAGCTAACCTCAACTCTAGCCTGACCATAGAAAAAGCATCTATTCAGTGGCACCATCAGTCTATATAGTGAACACGTCAGTCTTTCACTTTGAGTTATGAGCACAGACTTTTTCCCTATAGGTAAATGAGTCAAAAATGTGTCTTCTCCAACATAGCTCGAACCCAGAGACCAGAGAAGCTACATTACAAGCCACCAGTGTCCTAAATATGGATCTTCATCCTTCTCTTTCCCATTCCCCCACGCCTTCTTTCTGTTTAGTAACTTCCCCCTTGCTTCAGCCACTCCAAAGGGATCGTAATGATTTCCAGTACATAGGGTCTCTTGGGTGTACGTAGACAGAATAAGGCCCGCTGAACATATTTAACTTGTAGTCGTGGAGAGGTGTGAGAGGAAGATAAAATCTCGGCCAGTCTTTTAGGTATTGCGGCTGATTGCGATGGGAGTTGAGGGCTCAGGCCCCCTAAGAGCTAGTTAATCACATCTCACCACAGAGGTAAATGTACCATAGTAACAAAATAATCAGCAGAGAGCAGAGTAATACGTAGTTGCATACAAAAAAAAGCCATCGGTTTCTTTCATTCGCCAGCTTTTCCCTTGATTGTATTGATTAGAGAACCTGCCAATGGCCAGGAACGGGGCTTCCCACTGGGAGGAGAGAGGAAGGAAACAAATGATCATGAGGAGGAGAAAGAAGGATGGAGCTGATGAGGGAGAGAATGGGTATGGTGAAAGATGGCTAAAAAGTAGAGAGTGTATGCACAGAATCAAAGCAGGTTTGTAGAGAAGGATACGAGGGCAATACAGAAGAAGAGCGAGTGTTTATGCGGCGAGAGAGGGAGCAAGAGTCAGTGTAATGTCTGTTCCCATCAAAATGCAGTCCTCGTCCAATTCTAATCAACAAGCCGCATGCCTCCAAGCATCCACTAATCAAATCCTAGCATGTATGCCTGTGTGAATTTTCAAGGTGAAGCAAAAGGGGGGCTTCACCCTGAATTGAATTTGTCAAATCGGACTGGAGCGGAGAAAACAGAGAAGGGGAGTGTAGTAGTCCATCAACAAAATTCATTTGCTGATGGGATTCCAGCTCATGTCTAAATCAAAATGACGACAATGATGATGGTTATTATGGATGAAATGAACTGTTAGTTTAGTCGAATAAAGAGCCATAGACGTGTCACAACACTCAAATGAGCTGTAAATTAAGGGCAATGCAGATTTCCGCAAAGAAAAGGATGTACATTAAGATACTGCTTCTCATCTCATTTGTAGGCTTATTTCATTTTTTGTTTCTTTCATTCTTTTTTATGGATTGAAGAGGATTGGGAAAGTGTCAGTAATTGAAAAATCAGGATGGGAGGATTGACAACCAGAGCAAATTTCTGGTAAAATGGCATAATCAGGTAGTTTCCAGGGAATGAGGAAATGGTGATGTGTAATGGAATGCAAACAGGACCAACAGAAGGAGTGAGATGAGATGAGCCAATGAGAGCGAAACAGAGGAGAGGGGAAAGACTTTTACTCTGCTTCATCAATTATCTGTCATTTTCACTTTATTTTTATTGCAGTATTGTTAGCTGCCAATATACACTACCAGTGAAAAAGCTTTAAAACAGTAAGATTTTTAATGTTTTTGTTTTTTTTTTAAGTGTCTTCTGCTCTTCAAGCCTGCACTTGTTTGATCCAAAAAAAGGCTGGACGATATGGCCTTCAAAAAAATAAAATAAATCAAATTTAGGATTGAAAATTGATATTACCCCCACAAAAAAAAGTTGAAGATTATTGACCTATATAATTAGCAAGCATCTCATAATTATATAATTATAGGATATTAAAAACAGCTGTAGGAAAAAAAAAAAAAAAAAAAAAAAAAAAAAAAAAACTTTCCCTCAAGAACCTTGCTAACTGTCATTTTAAAGATCTGTTTACAATTGCATACAAGACTTTAATAAATATCATGTTAATAAACATCAATTAAGGCATTTTATAAAATGACAGTAAAAGTATATTAATAAAGAATTTATTTCCCTACAATTTTACAGTCACGCATTTGCTCAGGGCGGGGGAAATTAAATAATACATACATTTCATACCGCAGCCTCTTGCGATTAGCTAATCACAATGTTTCAAATCGTGATTGAGATTCGATTTCGATTAATAACACAGCCCTACATTCAGAGGTTTATTCATTTAACATTGACTCATGCTAGGCTAGTGGTTTTCATGTTATTGCTATAACCACAGCATCTGGTAGACTGGGTCACTGAGCGCGATTTGTCAGTGTTTATATCTACAGAACCGAACAACGAACAGCTTTCTTTCTTCGCAGCTGGGTCACGTAATTTATCCGGAAACAGGAACATTGAATTTCAACATTAGATCGGTAACAGTTCCTATCAAACAGTATGTGCATCTTATCCACTATTTCTTGGTGTGTGACATTTCTTGAATGTGTGAGTCCTAAATTTAGCCTTTTTTTGGCAGCTGAGGGCGCAACATTTCTTCCCTGCTCGCTGTTGTGTATATAGCAAATGCGGGGGAAACTACAGGTACCCAGAGAGGAGCTTCACGCGTTAACGGATTTTTATTCAAACAAATCGATGTAAACTTCACACTCGAGTTAATTGATAAAATCAAACACCAAAAAAAGCACAATTTTTAAATATTGTTACATGATTTTTAGCACCATCACTCCAGTCACATAATCCTTCATAAATCATTCGTTCTAATATTTTGATAAATACACCATTGAAAGATTTTGTGACATTATAAACGTATTTATCATCACTTTTGATCAATTATTAATTACAATTTCTTCATTGCCGTCTTAGCCAGCATCAGGGATCAGTCTCACACTCTCCGCTCCTCCATGACCACCACAGCAACAGCTCAGGATACCGCCTGGTCCAGGATTATGGATAGTATAGTGTACTAGATTGCGAGCTAAAGGTTGGGAACCACTGGTACAGTGCGTAAGATTACAAAAGCTTTTATTATTCCAGATAAATGCTGATCTTTGGAT
The DNA here is from genome assembly GCF_903798145.1 of Danio aesculapii. NCBI lineage: Eukaryota > Metazoa > Chordata > Actinopteri > Cypriniformes > Danionidae > Danio > Danio aesculapii. Next base: position 32,158,737 of record NC_079445.1, on the reverse strand, counting down.
CTTTTTTAATCAAAAGATCCTAAAAAGATCCTTTTTTTTCTCGTAAAACGAGGTCTCCAACAGACTTCCAACAGTGAAAAGAAGTGAAGAAACCAAAATAAATAAATCACTAAATAAATAAATAAATAAATAAAACTCTACAACCAATTAGGCTACAACACAACCAATTATTCTTTTCATCAGCACCAAAGCTACAATTTAAACGCCTCAGTTTTGCATGAAAAAATAGGTTTATCACCTCACCCCAATAATTTAGTAACACTGTATTTGCCAGCATTATTAGGAGGGCCTGACATTGACGAGTGCTAGAGGAGGTGGGTTGTCTGATGTTTATAGTTTAAGAACGAGGCTGCAATGAGAGAGTAAAATTCTATTTATCCTCTTGCAGTGGATGGCACAGAGCAGGTTAGGCCTAGGGTCCTGACAAGAGCTTCATTGAAATGCATGAGTTACAAGTAAGAAAGCATATTCTCCCATCATCAGCAGGTGAAACCCGGAGGAGAAGACAGGAATAATCAGTTGAAGCATGGCAGCTGAAAAAAGCAAGGGTGACTCCCTTCAAACCAACAGGGTGCCAACCTCCTGTCAACACAATGCAGTGGAGAGAGGCTAGTGATCGCGAGAATGAGGCAGGCAAAAAAAGCAAATAGGTTAGTCTTGGCACCTCCTACATGCGGTGTTGAAATCTCACACATTCTCGAATCAAGCAAAACACTTTCTCCCAAACAACTGTTATCAACCACCACGTGAAGTTATCTGAAGCGAATTTTCTTTTGAGACTTCGTCAAATGAAATGAGCATCCATGTCTGGCCGTCTGACTACAGAATCATTTTCATTTCTTCCACTCTCTCTTCTCAGATGTGAGCAATGCAGCTGGTATAATCAGCCCAAGCGAAGGCAATCATTACCAGGCCTTTTTTGTATCAGTAAGCCTGACATCAAACAGCAGCTCGCTATTTCTTTTCTCCTATGTTCTCCCTCTTTCCTGCCCCCTCCATCGAAGGAGCGTTCGATTACAAAAGGGGAACATCTGGAGATGGACGCTCATGTCTGAATAACAATATTAATCAATCTCCAAGTGCCAGCAGAAACGGCGGTCTTAAACAAAAGGCAGAACACTTTACCACCACAGGAGGCTCCAATCAAGAGAGGCAGCATTGAGAGCTGTGTCCCACTGCTCATAATCACATAAAGTGGCACATTTGTTCTGGGGAAAACATGTCGAAAATAAGCATAAGATGGTTTGCTCTTCTTTAGCTCCCCTTTGTGTTCCCCTCGTTTCCCTCATCTTCCTTCTTTCCTTCTCCTTTCCTATGTGAGATTTAAGGCTGGGCGATTTGGGGAAAATATCAAATTGTGATTGTTTTGGACAGAGATTGTATTATCCGATTTGATTTCCGATTACAAGATTGCTGCACACATTTAAAATAAGAGTATAAAATTTTAGGTATAAAACTGGATGTATAAATATATCAGACACCATATTTTCATAGTTCCAAATGCAAAATAATCACAATAAATGTAAATAATCTCATAAAACATCCAGTTCCAAACCAAATAATCCAATAATATTTATTTCAGTTTGCAAATAATTGACTTTGCATATGCAGCGTATGTGATGTATTTGTGTATCTCTCGAAAAATGACGTCTCATCAACGCCCTCACAATCATTACATTACATGAGGTTATGGGGAAATGTTTTGCAGCCTGTGCAGTAAGCAGGCGCGGATGAAGAGCAAGTGATATACATGTGAAGTCAATGCTAAAACTGGATTAGACATCCTGTGGTGCGAAGTGGGCGTTTTGTGTGTTTGACACACTTCAGACTGCAAAAGAAAGTTGGAGCAAACATCTAACAAATGGAGCAATGGAACAAACAAGAAAGCAAGCAGCTTTCGATGATGGAGATTGGTACAAGGATGATGACCGCTGGACGTGACCAAATTGAAGGACATTGTTTGTGCTTTGCATGTATGGCTGGTATTAGGGTGTGTGTTATTTTATTTAACTATTTCCCTGCCATTGACGAGTTTTATGACAATCCCTGTTTTAGGTGTATTACATGTATGAAGCCCTAACACATGTCCTGAGTGAGGTAGATGATGTCAGATGCTCTGGGGAGTGATATCTGAGAGAGAGAAAATTAGATTGTGGATTGTTAAAAAGTCTGATATATATTAATTAAAAAATATATATGGCATGTATGCGTTTTCTTATGTGATGAACTATTATACATTTAAGTTCTTATTTTACTTTTTCAGTCTTTTCAGTCTTTTAGTGGATCTTTTGGTCTGGGTCAAAAAATAAACCAACAACACATTTATTCCTGTTTTCACACTGCCACTTTTAAGAGAGAACCCAAACTTACAAAATAAATAATAATAGGGATGTATCAAATATTCGGCCACCGAAAGTTTTCACCCGCAAATGGCCCAAAAGTGCATTTTCGAAAGACTTTTATTACCGAAACAACACAGCTGAAACAGTATGCTGTGATGGCACAAACCGAAACCGCGGCCTGCAGTGGTGTCTGAAGCAGCATGTCTGTGGTGTGTCTGTTCTATCTATTTAGATCCTCTGCATCGCGACAGTACTAGATCGACAATATATAGATCATTACTAATAAAGAAATAAAGCAGCGCACACGCGAAATGATCCAGACAGCAATGGATGCGGAGAACCCACGGAAAGACTGAAAGCTCTTTCACATACACGCGCCAGACAAAATCTGCAGATATTTTGTGCCATTTCTGTGGAGAATTTTGTAAAAAAAATCTGCAGATATATGTGAAATTATTTTGGGAGTAAAATATAGGGTAAACTTTATATATTAAATTAAAAATAATACCTTTTTAACTTTTATTCAATGTTTATAATGCAAATCCAATTAGATCCACTTTTTTGGAAAACAGCAAGTCTCATATAACATATCAACTAAAAGACAGAAAATATTACTTTACAAACTGTATTGTAAACAAATCATATGAAAAATTTTTTAGTCAATAATATTACTGAAATTAATTTAAAAACTGAATAAATACAAATTTACACATATTTACATAAGTAAATAAATAGACTCAATGAAGGGCTAAAAATATGCGGAAATCTGATGATTTTTCCTTGTGGGCCAACTTATGGGTCACCTTAAGTGCAAACAACTACTAAGAAAGAGGACACAAATATAAAATTTATGTAAAGAATTAAATATTAGGGTCCATTGAAATCATATAATTTGAAAAAACCCTGCTTTAACGTTAATGCTGCATTTTTATTAATAAGAATAATCAGGAATAATGATTAGTCGGCGTCCTGATGGAAAGTCAGCACAGAAAACTGCTTCAAAACTTCACATTTGCAGAAACCCAGAGAAGGAAAGAGGGAAAATGTGATTGATGTGAAAATGTGATCTTGGTCTGTTTGACCCTCGGAAGCAACCCTTCACTTTCATTAGCATCCTCCCACGCCCTGAACAACCAGCCACTTCAAACACCTTCCCTCTCTATCTTTTATATCTCCATTGCACTTCTTATCTCCCTTTATCCCACTTGATCCCCCCTCTGTTTTATGCCTATATAGTGAACGAGACGCAAACTCACCATCTACTCCTCCCAGGGGTCAACGACTGTCATGCGAGTCATTTCTTTTAAAATACCTGATGCAATCCCACAGCAAGGTTAATGCATTCAATCTGCCCTTCAAAAAGCATGACAATATGCAAATCACTTGACCACAGATTTAGCAGAAATATAACAACGCTGAGCCAATAAAGATCAAAAGTTCGCCGGTGTTAAATATTAACGAGTTTTAGTGTAATGCATGCTTACGAAGGGAATACACGTCCGTCAAGCTGAAATGCAGCATCGCTGGAATAACACATGTACCACCAGCCACTTGTTTGAGCCATAAGCAGCATAAGAGAGGAATGGGCAGGCTGTCTCTCGCTCTCATAGTTGAGCATTAAAAACATTGGAAAACAAATTCATCATCCCATTCCCTGGAAACAAAAACAGTCATAAATCACTGAGAAAAATGAGGCGCCTTATCTGGCTAACTTCACGGCAAAGGTAGCTTGACTTCCCTTCTCCCTCTGGAGTCTCTACCCCAAGGCTGCGTTACCCACGTTAGCGTTGCACTGGGTTGGAGCCGCGCTGAGCTGAAAATAAAACATTAACTCCAAAGTCCTGCAGCGCCCCCAGGTCTTACACATCCGTCTCGGCCTATTTTCCCCACACCCTCCACAAGGGAGAGAGTCTCCTCTGCGAAAAGGAGACTCCAGAACCTAGATAGCAAAGTAGGTGGAGACGATAAGCAGAAATATATATACACACATATGTATGAAAATGCATGATTTACAATTGTCCATTTGCACAGCTAAGTCAATAGAACGAAAGCAGCTGGATTGAGACTGAGTGTGTGTTCACACTTGGTAGTAGACATGGGCTGGTATAAGATTCTGATTGTATGATAACCTTGGACAAAAATATCCCGGTATCACGGTATTGTGATTACTACTCTAAAATATGTTCTTTTTAAATGTCTGGCTTAAAAAATAAAAAATAAATAAATAAAAATCCCCGTTAAACACAATATTTTATTTTAAGAAAAATTGTAAATATTTTTGAGCAGTTAACATGCCAGGCTATCTGTATAAGTGATTTGTTTTTCAAATATTTTCAGAATTATGGGCTGACCAGTAGCTTTTGATGTGGAGAGTGATTTTCTGCTGGAAAACGTAATAAAATAGTCGTAAAAACATAAAAAAATTATTTACATATACCGCAGGAACAAAAAGTTTTAGTGGTTTTTAAACCTTTACTAACTGCGGTAAACCATATAACCAGTTATCGTCCAAGTTGGTAGTTCTGGTTTGACCAAAAACACTGGTACGATTGCTCTGTTAGTGTGGTTTGTTTGCATAAAGACTGGTTTATACTTCTGTGCCGAGTGATCGGCATGAACCACGGTGCATTCTTTGTGCGTAGTTTGCATACATTCATAGCTCTGCGTGCTTTTTGCATTCCGAAAAGCTAGCTGGCAGTAGTTTTTTTATTTTCCTCTGTGTCAAGTTTTTTCACGGGGTATTTTAAAGCTACGGGGAGCTAAAACTTGCTCATTCAAAGGCAGGAACAAGGGGACGTGCAACAACTTTAATCATGAGGTAAAAACAAAACAAAAGTTTCTATCTGGAGCTCCTTCACGGGACTCCGCACTTGTAAACATTCGCTCCATCGCACTTGCAGCTCTCAGCAATGCACACGCTCATCTCCAGTATCAAGTCAATCGATCACAGAGCTTGCGCTACGCATCATTGCAACACATAGTTTCATTTTTTAAGAGGAGCTCGTCAGCGTTTGCAAGGGCTATGCGACCGCATGAAGGCTGCGCCAGACCATGTGCACGCTTGACGCAGAAGTGTAAATCAGCTTTTAGAGATGGCACTGCCACCTGAACCCTGGTACAGACCAAACAAGTGGATAAAGACTATAGAAAAAGTTGGTCATCTTTCAAATAGGCTTCTTCCAGTATAAAATTTTCTTGTTTAGATTAATTGCTAAGGATTTTATCGTAAGCCTAAGCTACTAACCTAAGCTTAAAAAAGATGACTTTAACAGGAAATAAGTACACTTAGCGTATTGCTTGACTGTATACACATTTTGAGAGTAAATCATTTGAACCATTTTCATTCTGATCATTGAATCAGTTTAGTAAAATTGGTAACACTTTACAATATAGACTCATTAGTAAACATTAGTCAATGCATTAAAAGTAAAAAACAGCCATGCTATATTATTATTATTATTATATTATTAGCTATGTTAAAGTTAATAAAAAAAATACAACTGAATTTGATTAGTTATTAACTTATTTCATAAAGCAATTTCCACTTTTTAATGCATTATTGCCCAACTATGAAATTACCATCTTAGAAAAACACTAATAAACACTTTTAGAGTTGTCATTACATTAACTTTAGTTCAATTAGCTTATGTGAAATGGAAACTTACTGCATTATTATTAACAAAAGGCCTATAAATAGTCTATAAGTACAGAATTTTCAGTGTTGTAGACCAGATTAACATGTGGAAATTCTTGTTTGAAAATAAATTGCCTAATAAGTCTTCAAGCATTTAGTGAACATTCTTAAAAGGCACAAAAAAAAGTTTAAATAAATAAATAAATCACTTTGTTTTGAAGTGCCCACAATATCATTAATGTGCATGTTCATTATCAGAACATACTGAATTATTGAATGTCAGCATATGTCTACTTTCAAGCAAACGTCTGTGTGTTTCACTTTAACATGAATATTACATAATAGCAAATGACAGAAAAACAAGAATAACATAACTTGGCAAAATATTAGCAAGGTTATTCTTAGTAAATGTATTCCCACAGCTAAAAAAGATGATAGATATAATATTAAAAACATCTAAACCACTACATAAAGTACAGATAATAAGCCAAGCAGTTTGTTCAATGCAAAATACAACAAATACCCTATTAGCAACCAAGAGGCACTTCTAAATCAGCTAAAAGCAACATCTCCACATAAAAATTCAGGACTTTATTCTTCTGAAACATAGACGTCATTCCAATATCCATTATAAAAGGCTTTCAAATGGCTAGTATAGAAATGAAGTGGTGTGGGATATAAAGAGTGCAGTTTCATGGGAACACTGAAATACGAACAGCCCATTATATCTGTATCTGACCATTCTATTTTCCCTCCATACTTTAGTCTCTCTTGTTCTCATTCTCAGTGGCCTTGTTTTGACTGTACATGAATAGATTAATCTAAATGACCTAAATTTGTTCCACTGCATGTGTGGGAGCTGCTTCCGATTCAGGATTTTCTTCATCACATCATCTAGCGTACACTTCGCTCAAAAGTAACACAACAACATGACACATGTAGCATAAAAGCATAGTAAATGTATGTGTGAGCATCCAAGACACACATCAGAACTGCACCAGCAAAATAATTTTGGTACTCAGGTATGTGTGTGTGAGCGAGACTGGTGGTTTGTAAAGCCCAGAGGGAGATTAAAGGAACGAAAAAAATCTAATTAATGCTAATGCAAAATTAGCGCTAATAACCTGAAACCATTGGAAAAAAAAGGTAACAAATTACTCAAGATGGCATTAAATCAAAGCCTTATCGAGCAAATGATCTCAAGCTGAAGCGTACTCATATTTGCTTCAAAGAGTGCTTCTGTACTTCTGTCAAGGATACGCGAGTGTGTGTGTCTGTGTGTGTGCATGTCTCTGTGTTTCCGGCTGCATTAGGAATCAGACAGAAGTATTAAAGGAAAAAACAGAGTCATAACTCATGATACACAGGCCCACAGAACATCACTACCAAACCCATATTACAAACTCCCAGCTCAATTTCCTGTTTGTCTCCAAAGCAATGCACACACTTTTAGATGAAATTACTGTCTGTCTGCCATCTTAAACACGGACCATTATTCACAGGTGCCAGCTGCTCGTGGCAGACAGACGATCGTTTCTCCATTTCTTCCCCAGCACCTCTTAAAACCAAACATTTGATGTGGGCTGCAGTGTAATGTGCAAACATCCTCTTAAACTAAAGATTCCCAAATCTGTGCAAAGAGCCTTCAAATGGGACTAAAAACAGAGAGAGATGGAGAAACAGAAAGAGAGAATGTGAGTGACATGACAGCTCTCAGCAGATGTGGACATGCATATGACTGCTGCACTGGGAGAGCCGGGAGCACAAATGAAGGGAAATCAATATGCGCTTTTCTTACTGCACACACAGCACAGAAACAAGAGTCAAAACTTATGGTTTTAAAGTAACTGCTTTTTAAAACTTTCTAAAAATATATAAACGGCTTTATACAATTAAGAGCGCCTTCACAGTTACATTTGAGTGATTTAACATGTCATTGATCAATCCAGATTTTATTTTCTTCTTTCTTTTTATGTAGTGCATTTATATTTTTCTAACAGAAAACAAAAAGCAAATAAATCTGTATTAAAGAAAGAGTTGATGTTCAGTTTCTCAGCATCACGCTATTTGAAATGCAGGTGAGTATTTCTACTGTTAATATTTTTCTAAAAGTATCTGATTTACTGAAGCTGTTGATATTTGCTATTATTAAAATGTAGGGATGCTCCGATCAGTACTGATTCCGTGTAATGGTGAACGGCCAATACAGAGTACCGATTCTGATGCTTCAAGCTTTATAATGCATAAAGCACATTTTCCCTCTTAAGTATGAGATTTAAGTGGAGATCTCTGCTTACCTAAGAGAATAAATGAAGGACGTGGCATATAATCCATTAAACACACCTCATAAACATTTAGTGTGGACATGTCATGGTCAGAAGCAGCTTAATAATAGATAATAATAGAACAGATAAAAAAGGTAAGAAAAATTTCTAACAATGCAATTTGGAACCATTGCAAATAAGGGAAGAATAATTTAACATGTTTCAATCAAGAAAAAGTTTGGAGCGCATATTTGATGCATAAAAAGTTAAAATGCAAACCTTTAAATCCATTAGTGTCTTTACTGAAATAAAATAGATCTATAAACTACAGTTTATTGCAATAAGTATATTACAATAAGTTATATTATTAAATATTCATGTTTAGTTTTTTAATTGGTTTAATATTTTCAGCCAGTTTTATGGCCTGTTTTCACTGAGTGGTATAGTACGGTTCGGTTCGGCTTGGTACGCTTTTATAGCCGTTTCCACTGTCAAAAAGCGTACCGAACCAAACCGTACAGTACCACTTTTTCGGCACCCCTTCGAAAGGGTACCAAACATGAGAAAGGGTACCAAAAGGCGGAGCTATACGCGCAGCTGAATGCTATTGGTTTACACAGAGGCGTCATTCGCTAACGCAACAAGCCAGAATGAAAACAAAAAACCTGCCATGTTTGAAATACACGCACAGCCGAAGAACCGAGAGATTACAGCGGATTTATATATACATATAATAACGAGCCATGGTCGACCTGGGCTCAAACAAACCTTGTCGTCATCTTGATAAACAGCCACAAAGCCAAGAAGAAGAGCAGATTTACCCTGTGCCCCGTAGTTTTTTACGAGTCAGTCTGAGGCGCGAGCGGTTTCGCTGTCTTGCTTGCGCTCGCCGTGCGCCTATATCTGAAATAACAAACTTCTTGAGCTGATAACAATAAGCAATAACGTTCTTGATTATTAATGTGCTTTTGAAACCCGATCCTGTCAGACACTGACAAACGCGAGAGTGAAGCGCGGAAAAAACAAGGGAGGAGCCGGAAAAAAAAAAGAGCACATTATTTTTCAGCAAACATGAACAAAATGCCATGTTTAACTAAATTATTATCTTCACCTTTGGACTAATATGAACTCAGAATGATGGAATTGTTCTCTAACAGAGGCTACATGTGCTGCTGAAGATTACAGACACAGATGAGAGGTTTTCACTGACTGCAGGCTATATTTTGTGTTGTTTTTTAACCTAAATGCGGACGAAATGTCTGCCGTGTGTAGTTCTATAATATATCGGACACTATAAGGGGCTGTATGTGTTTATATATATTTGTTCATTTATTTATTTATTTCATATAATTACAGACGTTACAGTACGCTGTTTCGCACTGTCTTTGATCTGCAGTTATAATCAACTCGTGTTCATAGAAAAGTTAGTAATAAACATTTCTACACAAGTATTTATGTGTATGAAGCATCTGTTTTGTGAAAAGAGCTTCTCATATGATATGTGAATGACCTGTACAGCTTTATTGTAGACATTTCCTCGAGCGAGAATGACGTAGACTGAAACTTTGTCATACAACACGCCCACCAAAAGGGTACCCTTGTTGGTGGAAACGCAAGCTTGATAAAGGTGACCCGTACCAAACCGAACCGTAAAGTACCAGTCAGTGGAAACGAGCCATAAGTGAACTTGCAATATTGTCAAAACACAGAACTTTCAGTTCTTATATGCAAGGATGAAAGCATTATATATAAAACATGCAGGGTCATTCAAAAATTTTGCCCATCTCCAACTAAAGCCTGGTTTATACTTCTGCGTCGAGGACTGAAAAAAAACTATTCAAAGATGATTCCTTGGATTTACTCAATTTTTTTACGTTAAGTGGTTGTAAACAATTTATTTGGGCTGAATTTAAACAAACAAATTAAGTTGAACATTATTAAATTTAATTTGTTTGTTTAAATTTAACACAAATAAATTGTTTGCAACAGTTTTGCATGCAACACTTTTTTCAGTGAGAGATTGCCTTGACCCATGGCGCATGCCTTGCGTATTGCCATGCATTTATACTTTTGCACGCCGTTTCTGTTCTCTGTGCTCTGCAATAACACATCCGAAACGCTAGCTGGCAGTAGGTGTTTATGTTCCTGTGTCGAGTTTCTTCGGTGGTGTTTTGTTTTTTCTGAACCCTACCTTATTGTACAAGTAGCTCAAACTCACTAATTTTGAGGCTGGAATTGGCGGATGTGCAACAACTTTAATCATAAGGTAAACACAAAACAATCATCAATCATTTTCATCAGGAGCTCCTTCACGGGACTCCACATTTGTAAACACTCGCTGCATCGGGCTTGAGTCTCTTTAACACATATGTTTTATTATAAAGAGATCAGATATTTTGTTTAAATATTTATGTTTTTGACTAATAAAACTATTTGCTTTAGTAATTTGGGTAAATAAAAATTAAGTGGTTAAAAAAATCCTAATATTCCTAAATGGATTGCTAAAAAATAGTCAATTATCAATATCAAACAATATGAAACATGATATTGTGATAGTTCTTTTTTTTTTGCAATATCTCCTAGCCCTACTTAAACCAGCAAAGTTTTTCTTAAGACCAACTAGTCAACTGCACATTCAGACAACACACTCAATTTAGTTTGCACAATTATAAAGAAAATAATACTTAAATATTTCTAAAGACCCTATATTACATCTGACATTTCTTGAAGAAAAACCTAAAAAAAACAAGAATATCGCCGTTAGAATGGAACAGCTAGAGTAAATGTTCCCCTTTTTCTCCTCAAAACACATCAAAACCAATGCAATCAGACCACAGAACGGTGACTGATTTCAGCCATATGTGCAGTCGCACAAACGACAGAGCTCTTTCCATCAAAGCAGCAAGTAAACTTCTTTCTCAGACTTCACACCGGAGTGTGAGTGCTGCTAAATGCTTTAGCGTTGAGTTATGGAAGGATACAGGGGGCCGGTGGGCTAGAGGAGAAAGCGAGCGAGAAAGAGTGTGAGTTGCGGCCAGAAACTCAATAAGCTGACATTTGAATTGCAGGCAAATGAGGCCCTAAACAAGGCTGAAATGGCTGGATTAGAAATTCAGATTGATAGGCCTGTCTGGAGCCGTTCGGAGGGCCTCCCCCGGTGCACCCTGGGAAGTCTGTGCTTTCCGTAGGAAGGCGATTTTTTTGAGAAGAGCCAATTTAGCAAAAGTCCGTACGTGAGCGAGCAGAGAAAAGATTTGCATCAGAGCGAGCACGCCAAGGGAGAAAGAATCACCATGGCAAATGAGAAGACTGCGCTCACCTAAAGTCACATTTGGTTTTGAGCATTCACATTCAGTAGTCTATTCCTAGACTGCCTCCCTATTCAAATGCACAAAAACCAAAATGAATGTGGGATAGAGTATATCGCTCGGAATTTTTATAGACCTCGGCATATACAAAAATCGATCATGGAAACTACTTCTGCTTTGAGAAAAAATAAAAATAACATAGGTGTCAAAGAAAAATCGGACTATGTAATGAGGGTTTGCCTAAGCAGCTCCACTACAGAATGTAAAAGAAGCCTTTATGAAGCGTTTATAATGTGCTATTTCTGTAAAGACCAGAAAGAACTTACAGTCTAATTACAAAACAAAAACTAGCTGTGAAAAATCAGTTGGTGAAAAATGAGAACTAATTAGTCCTTGAAATTATTCAGCATAGCGCTAAGCAGCATGAATGGTCATTCCTTCAAAGCAAGAAGAGCGGGAAGAAAGAAAAACTCCCTGGTGAGTTGGAGGCTAGAAGACACAAACATGAAGCTGCCTTAATCAGTTAAACTCGGGCGGTAATTTAAGTTTGGCTCGATCAATAGTGCTGTCTCTGAACGGCAACCTCTCGTCAATAAAACACGAGCGGTGTTGAGAGGAACCAAATTGCTGGAATCCAAATAAAGCAGGCATTCTAAAATATTTTCTGACCTTGGCGTGACAGCCGATCAAAATAGAATTTTAATGCATTATGCTGATTAAAAATTCCTTCACGATTAATGAGAACGATCAAGTGCCAGCCCACCCACAACATATCAGATGAGCGATAAAGTTCACACGAATGATGAAATGACTATCCATAGCAAGCTAAAGGGTCTTAGAGTTATGAGACAATGAGAAGGCACTAATTATTTACAGCTCTTGTGAAATTTAAACTAGGATTTACGCCTAGGTGGATGGGGTTTATAACCTGTACATAACACAAAACTGACTCAATCATATTTTGTAACATTTTCTGTGTCTGACAGAGGAAGAGTAGGGGTTAATATATGTACCCTCATACACAAACAAGCACTCATCCCTGAATAACTGCCCCAAGGCTAAGAAGCTGTGCCTGTGGTCTGGAGTAGTGGGGTGCGGAAAATGTTTTAAAGTTATAAAAAAGCCTGCGGGGAGACCTGGAGAACCATACGGGATCAACAAGTTGCATGCATGAACATACACGAGACACACAAAAGCCTCACATTTATTCACACTCAAAAGTCAAAGATTTGGCTCAGGCTATGTTGTTTCTGACATATAAAACAGCTGCTGTGTTTGTGCAGATCAGAGTTGGGTCATGTTCTCTTTCTTCCAGCTCTTTTTGTTAGTTCTCAGTTCTCAGAGAGTGATGATAGAGCATGCTAAGGAATGCAGGTGTATTCAATTGTCTCTTGCTTGATTTTCTACCTGCCTCTCCACTGCGCCAGTTCAATTCATGTTTATTTATATAGCGCTTTTCACAATGTAGATTGAGTCAAAGCTTAACATAGTTCTAAAATCCAGATTTCAGGGTTGAAGTTCAGTTAAGTTTAGTTCAGTGTGGTTTAAGTTTCACTGCTGAAAGCTCAGACACCGAAGAGCAAATCCACCGAAGGGCAGCTCCACAAGTCCCAATCCAAGCAAGCCGGTGGTGACAGTGGCGAGGAAAAAAACTTCACCAATTGACAATTCAATCCACCAATTGACAATCCAATCCATGAAGATTTTATAATAGTTCAAAAGTGCAGAACAAATTGCTCACCTAGATAATGACTTAAAAAAACAAACATAAATAAAGTACTTAAAAAGGCCCCCATTTTGAAGGCAAAGAAGGCCAATTCTTATGCTAATCAATAATGGTATACATTGTAATCAACAGCTTTGTGCTGTTGACCAGAATAAATTTGTAAGATAAAAGTTTAAGTAACTTTGAATTCAATTAGAAATGCACACATTTTTACATCATCAAAACTTCTCAGCAAAGTGTTTCCCAAATATAAAATTTTAGCATGACTTATTTTGCTAACCACGTGTGTATCTCCTTCTGAGTGATTTCTTTATAGCAGAAGCCAACTCAGAATGAACTGCAAAAAGAGCAGGTGTAATACATTGTCATTTCATTGGCGCCATTTATTAAGCTTGGTTTGCTAATGCTAAACATTAGCTTTACACCATGTCACACCAGATTTACATGGTTATCAGCGTAAATGCTTCACATTCACCTTGAATAGGTGACATCAAGATTGCAGAACTAAATTGTGGATCCATCAGCGCAACGTCAGTAGCAAGTTTCTCAATTTTTCAAAGCCAACGAAAGCGTCAGCCAATAAGATCGCTTTATGCAAATACGCCAGCTCAGATAGTAGCCAATTGTGTTCATACAGTTCAATAGCTGTAAACGGAAGATAAGTTTTCCTCCGTTTTAAAATTATTACGGTGGGCAATCACCCTGTCCTTTATAAAATATATTTTTATTTAAATTCAGATATTATCATTTTATTGGCTGATGCAGCCGAGTTTCAGACACACCCTCCATCAAGAGCTGATTGGATTGATGGGGGGGCTACTCAATTCAACTGGACTACTCAATTCAACTGGACTAATTATTTTTACAGTTCGGGTTGGTGACTGACTAGTAGTTTATGTATCATGTTGGAATAGAGTCGACTCAATTACAGGGAAAGTTATGTTCAGTGGACAAAAGAGAACTAACAGAGTTAGCAGCGCCATCTAGCAGCGGTGTGTGGATCTGTCCCGACATTGAGGTCCAAAGTATAAACCTATTAAATATTACTTGGCTCACTATTAAACTGATAAACATTTAAACTGAAAATGAAAAAAATAAAACTTAAATTGTGTGACCAATAACATTTTTATATAAAGAATATGATTTATTATTATTTTTTTATTATTTCTATTATTTAAAACAAACAAATATATATACAATTTTTTTTTAATAGGGGTGGGTTCTCGTCTTCTTTTGTGATCACACGCATGGTGAATGTACCATAAATGTTCATTAACAACAAAACTAGCGGTGTAGTTTTACACCCAAAACAAATCCACCACCTCTATTATGGAAAAATAAACATTGATACCGGAATTTTGAGAATCAATCAATGCGGTATTTTCAAAACTCTATGAACAATGGTAAATATGACTGCAAATTGTTTCATAAACAACTTGTAACCTGTTCATAAAAGTCAGTGAAGACATGAAATATTTTTTGCAATTAATTAGAAAAAACAGAAGGTCTTTCCATAGTTCACATCTCCACAATGCATCATGTCTAAATCCAACCTAGACTTCTGTTACATGATAATTATGCCTTGATTTTCATTTTAATTTGTCCGGCACTATCTGGATGACATTCTCCCCTCTCATCTTCCCATTTCTTTCATCTCTTTGCATCTTTATCTCTGTCAATCAGTTGTTTAATTAAAATCATTAATCACTTCAGCTTAAACATCTTACTGCTTTTGATCAGACCAACAAATGCATCAAACTTGTATGGGTGAAGGAACAATTAAAAGTCATTTAGACAAAAAAAAATGGACATAAGCAAAAGGAATGCAAGGAAATGTATAGGAGCGTTTGCAAAAAAGACCAAATGACGGCTTTGTCTTGATGATGAATAGAAAGGAGGATCTGCAAGGACACAAATCATCAGAGTGCAGAGATCCAGCAGTGGAGAGGCCAGATCTCACTCTGTGTCCATCCGATGTCATTTTATTGGCTGTGCTCTTCAAAAGATGTCACAAAGCCAAGGCTCAAAACCTCTCCACTTGGCTCACGAAGTCACTGGCTATTGTGTGTGTGACAAAATAACAAATCTGAAGCCTTAAACCTGAAGGTCAGTTTTAATACAATATCTAAAACCAATTTCCACCTGTTTGTCAGCGCCATTTATCACCTTCATTTAACATAATTATGTCCCCTACACAAACGCCTCGGTTCAGCAAGAGAACGGAAGAGGGCAAGGGTGTGTGTGTGTGGGTGTGTGCGCGCTCAGGTTTGGTTTCCTGAGGGGGGCAGGTAAGGGTTGAGGGTGCGAGTCCTGATTCGAGAGAAGTGGGAATTACTTTGGGCAACTCACACAACAAGAGAAAGTGTGAGGGAGAGACAGAGAGAGGAGAAACCTGATAATAGATGCAAAAAAAAAAGCCTGCTCACAAGTCAAAACAAAAGCTGCTAGTCCAAATCAGGAGTGAGAGATTGGCTGACCCCTAAGAGGAGGAGGTGTGGGATCTGCATTCACAAGCAGAAATGGGTCGCGAGGGGTGAGAAAAATGGAGAGAATGGAAAGAAACAGCTGATAAGCTGAAGAAAAATGAACAGCATAGAAAAACATATACTTTCTAGAAGTAAAGAAAAGGCTGGCTTGCTAATTAAATTAGGCATCATCTCATCTAACACATTCAAATGTAACCATGACAGAATTTTTAATTTTCTGACATATACTCACCATCAAAACCAGTATTACTATTACTTTCTTTTTCTGAATGCTAAGAATGCATAAAAATGTAACCAGTTATGCTATAATAAAAAAAAATAAAAAATAAAAAAAAGTGACTTCTGTGCTTTTCCCCCAAGTTATCAAAAAAAGAAATAAGATAAAAATGCATACAGATTTGGTGAGTAAATGATAACAGAAATTTCATGTGGCTGAACTAGTCCTATTTATGGATAAGCTATAATATTTCAAACAACTGTTTAATAAAAAAGGTGTTTGCTTGGGTAGTGTGGGTGTTTCACACTATTTCAAAAAGCATTCTTTAATTAAAAGTGTTTCAAAGATTTTCAGGTTGAAAAAAACGAATGTAAATCTACTCAAAAATCTGATTATTGGAATTCAGTGGTGAGCAGAACAACTCAAACTCAAACAATACATATTATTATTATTATCTATGACATTGTCATTTTCTGGGCAGGACCGTGGCACAGTGGGTAGCGCTATCACCTTACAGCAAGAAGGTCGCTGGTTCGAGCCTCGGCTGGGTCAGTTGGCATTTCTGTGTTTGCGTGTTCTCCCTATGTACGCCTAAGTTTCTTCCAAGTGCTCCGGTTTAACCCACAAGTCCAAATATATGCACTAGATCAATTGTGTAAGCTAAACTGTCTGTAGGGTATGTGTGTATGTCCTGGTCCTCCAGGTTGGGGGTTGAGCATTGGGCTAACGATCCACCTCGTAAAAATTAGAGGTTACGAAACAACAACATGATGTGGCTAAATATCAACTTCAATATAAATGGCCCTGGAAATACGTAAGCAAGTAAAGTAATTTTGTACTATTATAGTGTAATATCTGTCTGATTATGTGCAAACATATTTAAAATAATGGAAACTCTGGTTTCTCCGGCAGATGTATTTATGTAAACTTGTTATTTCAAACGCTTCTGCTTAGTCTTTTTACTTGTTTTCAGCTGCATTCAGCTAAATTCTCTTAAACTCATACTGTTTGTAAAGATGGAGTTTGCGTGGAGCAGCATATATACTGCTGGACATGCTAAGAACACTTGTTACAAAATCACAATGCTGAACACCAGTTTACGTGTATAATTATAACTATGCAGTCTTCGTGATTTGATAATCGTGCTAAACTATTTTATGCTGTCACATGGTTCCCACTACATTCGTTCTTCCATGGCGGGGCACCACACCCCCATATCGTTGTTGTATTTTTTTAATAGCAGGTTGTAATCGCACCAAAACGTATTAAAAGGTAAGTGAATTATAACAGAACAAACTTTTCTGTAATGGTAGTAGTGCTGTGTGCTATTAGGCACAATTACATTCATGTTTACCTGTGTTTGTATATGGAAAACAAATACTGAACACAATACAATTTTTTTTCTTATGACTACGATTAGGATAATATATAACTTTTTATAATTTTGAGCTTAACCTTTCCAGATGGACCGTAGTAAAGCTCAAAGTGTCTTCTTTCCAATGATACCCGAGTTTTGTTTGTAGTTCACCGAAGGCAGGAACTGTTACTATTTAAATTTAGGTAGGTGTAAATCCCCAGAAGTGAGTGCTGGCTAACAGGTTAAGGTTACATGCTGACTGACTGACTGACAGTGCTGCGCAATGCATGAGGCCAGCAAACATGACATAGCTTTCAGTTATGATGAACACTGTTTCCATAGTTATACTTGATTTGTAGATAAAGGTCCATGGCTCTACATACAATGACTTCTGGAGTTTATTATTTCATTTTATTTTACTCTAACACCTCTACTCTTTAGTTTGTTTTACGCTATTGGAGACATTCATAAATATTCCTAGAAAATCTAATAAATGTTAGAGACAAATAAATGCACTAAATCGCACTTCAGCATCGTTTTTTTGAGAGCGCACAAGAAAATCTGAGCTTAAGCAGAGTATATTTGTGGGTATGCGAGAAGTTGTGCATGAACAGAGGATATCGACACACATGCGAAGAGATTTGCATGCTTGTATTACATGAATGCGACTTTGACTTGTAATACTGCGCTCACGACATTTGTCATTGAAATAACACCATAGGTAGTTGGAAGATCTGTATAAAAGGCCTGCCACCACAGCTAGAAAAAAATCATAGAGGAAACAGTGTCAGGTATTGTTAAAATCAATTTAAAAAAATGGAAAATATAAACTCAACACTAATTAATACTCACATACAGCACTAGACAAGTGTTTATTTTAGGCACAGGTAGTGTGCATTAAGAAAACATAAAATGACAACAGAACCAAGAACCAATGGTTTCAATGACGATGATTTGGAGTTAAAAGCTCTAGCTGCACTGTGATTCTCTGTCTCCTCTATGGAGGACAGTTTGATGGGGCATAACCAGCTGAACCACGAGCTGAAACTGGAGGGAAATGTCTCTGGGGAGAAACAACAGGCTTTGTGGAGCTCTGTGGAGAGTGACAATCACTGAGCCATTGCACTGCCTTCAGCTGCAACAGCACAGCTAAACATGCTTACTGGAGACAGAACCCATGTTTCCAGTAAGTGCTCTGACCAGCACAGTCTAAATCCAGCACAAAGACGCTGTGTGCAGGGAGAGGAGGCACTGGAATGAAAATAAAGGAGGCCGATTTGCACACAACCAAGTGAGACTCAATAACGGGCTATTAGACAAATTGTTACTGACAGCACATACGCTGAAAAGCCTGTGTGATGAGGCCATGCTGTATTACTCTGGAACTCCGTTTTACTCTCCACAGTTTTGTAATCAAACCAGTTTTGACAAGAGAGAAGGGCAAAAGTGCAGAGATTTGATGGCAACTCAAAACAAGTATTCAAAGCCTGATCATCTGGTACATGTCAACAATAATCACTCCCCTTCCTAACACATTAAATGAGCTCTAGGTGAACTACTATACCTGTGATAAACAAACATTTCCACATAAAGCATGTAACAGAATCATAACTACAGGGTTGACAAATTAATTTATGATTGTTTCCACAAAAATAGACAACTAAATGTGTAGACCTCAGCATACAATGTTTAAAAGGTCAGTATTTCTTCAAAGAGACAGGATGCATCACATTTATCAAAATGACATTGAACTTTAAATACACTCCAAATAAATAACATCCAATTGAATGTTCTATTAATTAAACAATTAATAAAAAAGTGAGTTTTTACAAATTAAAATGTAATGTGTCTTAAACACTATCTAATCATCACCATGAGGATACATAATTTTTTCAGAAATGGTTTTCCCATAAGATGTAAAAAATGTGGCCAATAAAAACCACTGGTTACACTATGTTCCCTATCATACACCAGGCGCAATAGGCGCAAGACGTGTTTGGTGCGATTTGTTGCTATTTTCAGACCAGCGCAAGAGTAATTTTCATGTTTTGTGCCACATTGTTTAAATAGCAAATCCGTTTGCACCACTTTGTGGACTCATGGGTGTGCCGGTCTAAAAAGAAGGTGTGTTAAGGCGCATTGTTGGCGTGTTGCTATTTTGAAACTGAAATCAACTACGCCATTGACCAAATAAAAGCAGTCCAGCTTAGAACACATTAGTTACGCATCTTATGCAGGTATAAAAAGATTACACATTGCTTAAAACACACAGGATGTACAGCAATACACAAATATCTTTACATACGAAAAAAAATTGAAGGATTAATGTTACAAAAATTATTATTTTCTACATAAATATAAAAACCACTATCTCCATGGCTTCTTCATGTCGGGGGGCTTTTTTCAGTTCATTCATGACAATTTGCATTCGTCTAATGTTATTATTATTATCAGTATTATTTATTATATGCATATTTATATTTGTTCACCTGTCGGATTTCAGAGATGTATGCATCACCATATGAGGCACAAGAATAGGACGTTTTTGGATATAACTCAGTTTTTGATCACACTTTGTTATTATTGTTCATTTATTCGATTGCTGGAAATTAGAACAGAATTTAGAAATAGTTTTGAAACAAAACCTTTGCGCTTAATCAAAATTAAATATGTAGATTAATGGATGTCTTCAGTGGAGTGCGTACAACAGGGTTTCCTTATCCATGGAAGTAAAGGAGTAAAGTAAAGAGTAAAAGAAAAGTAAAGAGAAAGTAAAGAGGCTGAATGGAGGAGGCTCATTTTTTATCCTTGCACTGCAGATGGTCTGTTAAACTGTTTTCTCGCTAGTGAACGTTCAGTTTTTCCACTTACAATGTCCGCCATGTACATAGCAAATACGCCATGGTGCGACGCAACTGACTCTTAAAGGGAATGGGAGATGAGACTCTGATTGGTTTAATGCACGTTATGCTCAAAACACACCCATAACTCATTAAGAGAACAAGCACAGCCCTGTTAGACCTTGCGCCAGGACGCAGAACATATTTTTCCATCTTTAAAATGACAAAAGTGGACTCAAACATGCCCTTCATGCTTTTTTGTCATAGGCTTTACACTTTGTGCCTAGATCATTAAAATAGAGCCCGAAATGTCTATAAGGAACATCATCTTTCACTAAGCAAACAAAAAACATCAGACTGAGGATGGAAGAATAGGTGAAAGAAGAAAGAGCCAGTAAGAGACAAGCAAGCACGCTGTGAATGGAACCAAATAGTGCGGCTGTACATTAAGGATTAGAGTGGTTCTTGACATTATAATGAGCTTAAAATGGTTTGAAGGGCCATTAGTTGCCCAGCAATGTTTTGAAGAGATTTTAAACATGGCTATATCCGCTGGGTTTGCTCAGAAGCTGACCGGCAGGTATACGTGCAACTGCAGATTCAAATGCTCGTCATTCAGAAAGTTCTACCATACACTTGTCTTATGTCAGCTAAAAACGTTGAACCCATTTTGATGATCATTCCATTTGATGGACATTCTATTTTTATGAACGCTGACCATTCTATAAAAAAAAAATGCATTCAACCTCTCTCAGACAAAAAGCAGTTGTCAATGTTCAAAATATATAGGCAGACTACTTTCTTTGTTTTAAACTTGCTGTATCTTTTCTCGTTCCTATCATTCTCTAACATCTAAATGTCTTGCACATTTTCACCAATCATAGGCAGGAAAAATCGGTCTTTCAGAAAGTACGGCAGAAGGGATGAGGGAATAGAGAAAGTAGTGACAGAGCGGAAAGAAAAACTTCCATCTCTCTCTCTCTGCAATAACTTGCAGAAACTTTTTTTTCATCCTGGTTCCTGGAGAAAACTGGCAGCCCATTTTATTGGACCCAAGGGAAATTACATGCTTTATATTCCATCTCCCCACACATGTCGGGACAAGAGCACATCTGTCCAGAGTTGACACTGGCATAAATAGGAGGAGAGAAAAAGAGCAAGAGGGGTGAGAGACAGAGAGACAAAGAGAGAAAGAGATGATGAAAAGTGCTGATTGCTGCACATGGAAAGACTATGATGATAATGTGATATCAATAGCGGTTTCAAAAGCTACTGAGCCTGCATAGACAGCTTTTTGAGGACTCATAGGTACATTCCCTACAGAAAGGCAGCTCGAAACAGCAGGTAGCGATTCAATTTACATAAAGGAACTTGCCTATTCTGAGGAGTTTTGGTTTATAACAGGGTCAGAATTTGACGAAGCATGGATCCATCATTGGATCAGCAGTTCAGGCTACTGTTCGTGTAAAGGTGTGTGAAATTATTTCTTGGGACACTTTAGGTCTCTTAGAACTAGTCTTGTCACAATACTGGAATTTCTAAACTCGATATGACATTGTAACTTCAAAAATAGTATATATTCAATAGCTTTTTTAATACCATAAGTAGGCCTGTCACAATGTTCAATATATCGACTTATTGCACAAAACATGGACATGGCCTCAATCATTTTGGTGATGGAATATAAATCGCCCATATATAAAAACCAATTCTAGTAACATTTTAGCTGATTTGTGTGATCTCTAATGGAGATGTCAGTATGGTTAAACACTATAGCATTTACTATAAATTACTATAGTATATTTTTAAGTGGGTGTCTGACAACTGAAAATAAATCTGGTACCAAATATTGCATGCTGTTACTTATTACCTTGCACTTTTTTGTTAACATTTAAGATATACGTTTTCAGATTCTGATTCCAATGCCTAATTATTAAATTGTTAAATACACTATGCACTTATGCTCTATGCTCTTTTGCACATTTAACAGCATAGTATATGTATGTAGTGTCGTCCCAAATAGAACACTAACATTTTTCAGCGGAATTAGTTTAATTCAGCGGAATTCAGCCAAATTAGTTAAATAAAAGACCAAACTACCAAAGAATACCTGCCATGAGTATAACCACATTCATCATCAGGAGGCAGCATAATCACTCTAGTAGGAGAATTTTGCTTTCAAAACCCAAAATAAATAAAGTAATCCAACATCAGTGCTCGAAAGCTCAGCCCCTTCTGCTACATGAGCAAAGCAGCGGCTGTTAAGTGCGTAAAGTGTCCAACATTCCACACTTTACCGGTTGAATAAGTGTATCATCCTGGTAACCCTTTCATGCATGGGGTCCACATTTATGGACAGTTATTGTAACTTAATTTAAGGTTCATAAATCTTGGTAATTTTCCCCAAACCACTTGAGGGCAGTGTCAGTAGACTGTCAGCAGTATTGTCACAGTGGCTACTCTCTTGCATTCCAGTTATTCTTTGCTTGATGACAACATTAATCCAAGATGGCTGACAGAGATAGCCGTGTGCTAAATGCCTCAGGCATATCTGTGAAAAACTTTAATTCAAGGAGGTCAACTGAGGTAAAAAAAAAAAAAAAAAAAAAAAACTATGTACAGTAAAGTATGATGAATATGTTAGTAATTTATAAAATAAAATTTAGGGTAAAATGTAGTTTTTATGCACCAAAAACCAACTGTCCACGTATGTGTACGTCATGCAACATAGGAATCGGGTTGCATAAAAGTCCTTTTTTCTGTAATCTGCTAGTATATCTATTCTATTTTTTCCACAGATGTTCTAAATTCTCTTATATTGTAATAAAACAAACATTTAACAAATATATCAACATAAATAGTCATTCAAAATTACATATTACTGCATTAAATGGCAATTTTACACATTCATATGAAAAAAATTTAGCATTTTGCCTTCTAAACAGGGAAAGAATAGGTCGGGAAGTCAGTACAGAATAATTGAGAATATTCCAGAGGACAGTGGCAGTGACAGTGATGAGTATGTGCCAGAAAATGGCATAACCATACTGCAAATGTTTCTGCATAAATTTTTTTATTAATATTATTTGTATAACTTTAATATGACACTAAAATTGAAATCATTTTCATTTTTACAAAATTTAGTTTTATTTAAAAATTATTTAACTGTCCACCATGCAACAAAGGTGTAAAATGGGACATAAAGACATAGCTGACATTTATTGGCCTGTTATTCTATTCATATCAGCTCATTTATTAAAAACAATAATAGTACAATATAATAACAATAAAACACATATTGTAGGAACAATAATAACAGTAGTAGATTACCCAAATCATATATATATATAACAAGATAAGAATAACAGGCCAATAAATGTCAGCTATGTCTTCATGTCCCATTTTACACCTTTGTTGCATGGTGGACAGTTAAATAATTTTTAAATAAAGCTAAATTTAGTAAAAATGAAAATGGATTTCAATTTTAGTGTCATATTAAAGTTATAAAAAAAATATATTAATAAAAAACATAGTTTTTCATAATTCATGCATTAAAGAGTTAAAGTGCACTTTTTAGAGTTTTCAGTGTGAATGCACTACTTTCACTATTTATATTAGAAAATGGAGTAGAATAGTGTATTTTTATGCGATTTGGGACACACCTTAACATTATTCAAGTACAAATATTGAGCAATCAAATGTAAAATAACATGGTCATCATTAACTATGTTTCCACCTATTTTTATGTATATTTTGGATATGCGCATAAAAAAAGAATTGATGGAAACACCAAGATGCACATCAATTTTGAAAATGTACATTAAAAAAACATATGCGCATAACTGAGTAGGAAAAAAAATGTGCATAAACTATGATAAAAACACTATTACTGAACAAATTCCAGTGTGCGCATTAAAAAAAGTCATGTGACTGTTATAAGAGATGTGATGATTAAAAAAAATTGTGTAAATGGACAAACCAGCAGGCTGTGCAGATTGCAAAACATCTGAAATGTTGTTTTGGTCATTCTAAATGGCGGTAATAATTTCAGTATTAGTATTATTATATTATTAATGACCTCCAGAACTGCCAAGAGCGTCTGTGTTCTGCGTCTCGAGCCTTCAAACCCCATTTAAGGCATGCAAGTCATTTATTAAATAAAGAAAAGATTAACACAGCTTCTCCTACCGCAGGTAATTCCGTTTTTACATTTGATATTTGGCGTCAGAGATCAGGAAATGACGATTTTGTACTCTTTGACTCGTTGGATGGAAACGCTGCTTTATTCGCACGTCTTTTATGCGATATTCCAGTTTTGCTCATACATTTTATTTGCATCTTTGGATGGAAACATAGCTATTGTATATAATCTTTCAGAAATGATCTAATCCTGCGATGCAACTTTTGCAGATACGCACATTGCGATATCGATGCTCAAACAATGTTCAGCTCTGCAGACATAAAAGTGGGCTGCATCAACAGACTCTCCTGATGAGATGAGACATGATGAAAGATGTGAACAAGACAGAAGGTATACTTTTGGCTTTAGAAGTCAGCTCACTCAGTTTCAGAACAAACCTAGAGTGATGTGACAGGTGACCTTTAAAATAGCATCAGGAATTTTTTAATGCTCCTTATAAAAATATATAAATAAAATAAAATAAAAGAATCAAAGTTAAAAGTAGGGGTGGCTCGGTGACGCAGTGGGTAGCTGGTTCAGAAGGTCATTGGATCAAGACTCAGCTGGATCAGTTGGCATTTCTGAGTGGAGTTTCATTGTTCTTCCCATGTTCGCGTGGGTTTCCTCCGAGTGTTCCGGTTTCATAAGCCCAAAGACATAAGCTATAGGTGTATTAGGTAAGCTAAAATTGTCTTTAGTGTATGTGACTGAGTAAGTGTGTATGGGTGTTTCCCAGTGATGGGTTGCTGCTGGAAGGGCATGTATACTGCGTAAAAAAAATGCTGGATAAGTTGGCGGTTCATTCCGCTGTGGCCACCCCTGATTAGTAAAGGGACTAAGCTGAAAAGAAAATGAATGAATGAGGTTAAGAGTGACAAAGTCTGTGCAGCAAGATGAAAATCCTGCAAAGGCAGCATCCATAAAAGAAAAGATTACCAAGCGTCCACTTTGCCATGTCCTCGTTTGGGTCATCTAGGTCAATATTTAACCAGTCACAGTCAGTGGAGCGAGATGTGGCCCGCTAAATCAGAACAGGTGTCTTTTCAAAATCATTTAGCATTCTACTGTGATGGGAGGATGAACTCCTGAACTGAAGACAAAAAAGGAGTGAAGGAGGAGTGAAAATCAATGTCACTCACAATGGCACACACAGGTAATGGAAACATCACTCACTCCTCCAATCAGACGCCTTCGCCTGAGCTGAAGAGCAAGTATGGGTATAAATTACGCCCCCTACATATCCTTGGTGTTCATGCAGCATACACACACTTCCTCATCTCTCATCCCTCTCCTCTGTGCTAAGGAGAGCGAGAATGACAATACAAATCAAACACCAGCCAAGCAAAGGATGGCCAGCCTCACCCACACGATCATAAAACTCATCAAGCTCATCATTACCAACAGCAGACACACAGAAAACACACACACATACACAGCTGCTACAGAATTGTGATCATTTCAACATAATGACAACTGAAAGTCTATATGAAATTAAAACTAAACACAGAGCCGCCTAACGGGAAACAACTGTCTAAACTCGACAAGTAAAGCAGCAAACAGGATGATAAATAAAACAAAGAGCATTTATCAAAATGTCATCAGCATTCAGCTTAAATCACGATGATTGATGCGTTTAATCCAGCGCTAAAAAGAATCCCAGATAACAAGCTGCACTCGGAAGGAATCAATGGGAGAATTTATTTATTTAAAAATACCATGTGTGATGTGTTTATCCTTCATCAAGCCCGAGTGTGGATTCCCCAGAGTACAACATCTCATTCTCTGGACATGAAGGACCTTGTGCGTCAGTTAAACAGAATCAAACATTGGCAGGTAACAGCCACCTTTGGGGGCGCAGGCTAAATGTTCAGTTTGACACCGATGGGATGAAAAAGCTACTTTACCTTGATCAAAATAAACCATTGTTTATTTATTGCAGGCAGTTGATGGGGTGTCTAAAAATTATTTATTTTGTCTTTAGTTGGTTGCATCTCGGGCCTCCAGAGAAGTGGCTGCAACAACCTTAAGGTAATTAGTAGCTGTGATGTTTTGGCAGATGTGTGGTTAAATCATGTGAATCTGTATAAACTTCTTTGTGGAATTTTTAAAAATCTGCTCACATTTCAGTGACAGTTGTTTACCGGCTGGGTCTTGCATTTTCATACAAGTAAGTTTCTACAAACTCTTAAGGACTTTGACCAGTCATCTGTCATTTTTCCACTTAATTGTGTTGTGAGACATTGAGTAGGTTTACATGAACACCATTAATCCGATTTTAATACAATTAACGGCATACTCACACTATGTACAGCCTTGAACCGGGCTGAAGCACGTTTGTCCCCCCTCCCATCTCCACTGATGGCCCGCACTCACATTACGTTGGGGCCTGAGCATGCTTATGTCATCGATAGTGCGCTATTAAGTAAGCGCTTTCGCTCAGCACAGTGTAGTTTTTTTTAGTTATATTGTTTTAGTCGTTTGGGATGCAGTGACATGCGATCAAATATTTCGCCAAACAGATCAGACACTTTTGACGCTCATGAACAAGTGTACCGCGCCAAAGCACAAGTGAACCGCAATCTGGCACACCTCTTTCAACTGGGCCAAGGCCGGCCAACTGAACCGTCCCTGATTCAGAGCACTCACACTTCTCAAACGATCTGGGAAACGGGCTGGGCACGGTTCGGATAGCATAGTGTGAGTACGCCCTAAGACAATACTCTAATTAAGAGTCTACCATGTAAACAGCGATTTCTGATTACCTTAATCTGACTAAAGTCATAATCGAACTAAACAGAAATGGAATTAAGACATGTGGAGTATTTGTTTAGACACAATTTTAGACACATTATTGAAGTGCAGTTAGAATTACCACCATGTAGGATTTTTCGCCGCGTTTTGCGACAGGATAGTCTATACACACACGGCTGATAGACACTAATCTCTGCACCTACCGAGTCAGTGAAGGACCGCAGACACCTGCATTGTGAAATGCAGAGGGTTTATTTTTCCTATTCGGCGTGTGGTATCAAATTCTATTAAAACAACCCTCTTCCAAAAGTTCATACTCGCATCCAATATCTCGTTTTTCACGGGGGGACATGCATGAAATGTTCCTGAATGAAAGCGAAAGTGCCAAACTGCAGTTAAAGTCAACAATTTAAAAATGAAACACCCGAAATTACATGAAACTCTGGAAAAAATATGGATAGCGCTGTGACACAATGACATTTACCGAATTGTGCTATAACATGTAAAAGGGGATCATGAAAGGAACATTCAAAAAAACAACTCATGTCAAAACCTTAATCTGAATAAGACAATAATATGATTTAGGCAAATCATTTGATTAGTGATGTCCATGTCAACGTAGTCACTAAGTCTTATTGCTTTGGTAAAGCCAATGTGGACAATAATAAATCGTGTCTTACTATCATTATAATTACTATAAAAATAAAAATGAATCATTTGGTAAAATGTACATGCGCATACATGCGCTTAAATAAATAATACAATAAAATAGACTATGCGGTGTTATTTTACATTTAATTGTTGAATTTCTACTCTTTAATACTGTAAAAGTCCAACCAAAAGTCATAAAGCATTTATTTCACTTTTGTCTTTGTTCTGTGGTTTCCTCTGTGCTTTCATTTATTTTAATTTGCATAATTTTATATATTTTATGCAGATGAACTCAAATACAAATCAATTCTTTCCAAATGAAGTCATCTTGTAAAATTATTTTCCTATCATAATATATATTGCAGAAAAAAAAACACAGCAATGTAAGTTTTTTTATATTGTGCAGCCCTAGAAGAAATTATTCTGAATTGCTGTTAATGTACGTGAAACTTAATCAATTATACATTTACAGCATTTAAACTATACAAATGTTTTTTTTAATCTTTTAATGTATCTCCCATAAAATAACTTTATTGTATTCTACATAACACGAAATAAAAATGAACAATGGTACATTTACATATTAACATCACCTTTAGGTTTCTTTTGTAAGTTCACAATAACACACAATGCATATTCTTTTTAAGCTGTTCAAACTAAAGCTCCAATCTAGTTACAATTCTGGCACAAAAGAATGTTTAAAAAGCCTTGAAATCATCAGACAGATCTACAGTATGCCAACAATTTTAGGAAAATTTATATTAGCCAATGCCAGTATGGTTGCCAATCTACCGTGCATTCCTTGGCCAAAATTAACAATAAAAAGTGACAATTTAGCTTAGAGTCAGCCTCTAAGGAAAAGACGTAGCAGCTGACATACGTGGTAAAATAACTTAAAATGTGGGCCAATACCAGCCTTGACTGTGTGCGAATATCAACATCCAGACATTCCAACAAGGAATTGCTGAGAGGGACCTGTGGGGATCCTAGTTATGATAAAATACCATATGTCCGTTTTCATAAGGGAATTTTCATGGCCTTCTCTTTCTTGCTTCTTATTGAAAGGCATGGAAGATGGAAGATCGTGGCATTGAGGCACCATTAATCAGTCATGTAGTCTATTAAAAGAATGATACTATGTTCCCTCCCCAATGTGAAACATCCATCAATGCCCTTCCACCCTAAAACACAGGCTAATCTAGTCGTAATTAATTATAGTATAAAAATTTAAATAAAAACACTTAATCTCTAAATATTGTACATGTCCACTAGGACTACACAATATATAATTTCAGCATCGATATGCAATAGTCAAATCGCATTTAAGAGTACTTTCACACCAGTACATTGATGGTTTTGTTCCAAAACAGGGATTAAAACTGTTACAAATGTTTATTTATGTTCTTGGTGCCTTTCGACTCGGCAAAGTTTCTAAACGAGGCAACATAGTTGAAACAAGCCATGTGCGAGTAAACCTACAGGTGTTCCGATTTTTCCCCCACAATTTAAAGACATGCGCTATTGATGAATTGGATGAACTAAACTGGCTGTAGTGTGTGTGAATGAGTGTGTGTGGCTGTTTCCTAGTACTGGGTTGTGGTTGGAAAGGCATCGGCTGTGTAAAACATATGCTGGTTAAGTTGGCAGTTCATTCTGCTGTGGCGAGCATTGTAAATAAGGGACAAAGCCGAAAATGATTGAATGAATGAATGCAATTTGTTCATTGCATTTTATGCATGATTCTCTCATCCGGTGAATTTGTATATACAGTAGTCAACATCTGAAGTGGATCATCACCTTTCAAATTATTTAACACCTAAGTTTGTCTGAACCATTTCAAATGTTGACTACTGTAGGTCCGGGCCAATAAACGATATTATATCGAATCGCGATAAAATTTATGTCAATAACGATGATAAGCTTTGAACTTTTTTTTACTCTATATTGATCTAAGAGCCAATCACAAAGCAGAAATGTGCAACAATGGGAATCTAAAAGTCTGTTGACATTAGCGATATACTGAATTTCTGCCACCAAAAATGTATCTGCCGACAATACATTTAATGGACCCTCTAATTTTTGTGGCTACAGTTTTTGTTGGGATCCTTTTAAATTTGGAAGCATCAACCACCAATATCGAAATAAATATATATTATCATTCAATATGGAAAATAATTATAGATATTGCATTTTTGCCATATCGCCCAGCTCTATGTATACCACACTAGAAATTGAAGAAAAACAAAACATTGCAATGTCAGATTTTCCCAGCTCTAATTTCCACTTGACTGAGTATTTGCACTTAATGAACCTTGCTACAACCAATCAACATTTACTAAAGTCTTTGTCTTCTCATGCTTACCTTGGCTTTATTCATCCCACAACACGACAGTGACCTATAAAAACAGAGCACTGCGAGCTTTCATCAGCACAGCCAAATAAAACAGCTTCGTGTCATAGTGTAGCTAGACAATGCCAAAAACTCGAATTAAAAAAAGATTGAATTGTTTGGGGAAGTTTTAACCTTGCACAGGAACAAATGATAAGGTGCCAGGTGTGAATAATGTTCAGGCGAGACTCTCCACGCAAGGTCGGCCATTGCTGCGCGATTGTGGATCATTCCGCCTGTGACGTTCACGGCCATAACCAACAGCTGCATGCGCCAGAACGACGTTCGGGGCGCTAATAGAAATCATGACATTTCATGAATTATGCCAATAAAGAATGCAGCGCTGATGAAAACAGTTTAACACAGACTCTCCTGCTCGAACGTGCTTTTGTCTCTCCCTCGCTCTCCTCCTCTATCACCACAGATGAGGTTTATTTTTCCCGTCCATAGTCTTTGAAATTGGACACACTGCTTAGCGCGGCCCGTCAAATTAACTTTAACCGCCTGTAATAACTTTATCTGCACGCACACACTGGGCTCTCTAACCCATTTATCTATTCGATTTTTGGTGATCGGAATTAGGAAAAAATGTTTCAGATGAAAAGGACACTGGATAAAATGAGTGTCCTAAAGCAATGCACTTATGGGTCACATTCTCTGACGAATTAGACAATGTCTTGTTAGAAGTCTGTGCTCCGATTACAAAGCAAATGATTTCAGACCCTCAAGCAATCCACGGCAAACTTTGTTTAGTGACTTTTTTTGAAATGCACAGGCTTCAATGTATTCCTACAACAAAAAGCGCAGTCGGCGAAAACTATAAAAGCCATATTATACAAAACAAAAAATATACCCAAGGACAACAGAATGACATCAACAGTCATAACACTCAGAGTAAAATAAGCACTTCCTCTCATATCAACCTTTATCTCCTGTCATTGTGCACTTCCAACCATCGCCTGCAGCACTGCATCAGTTTGTGTGAACTGCATAAACTGCTGTGAAAATAGAATAGATTTAAAGCTGCAGTATGCAAGTTTGACACCAATGGTTGAACTAGGTATTGCATTCCTGTATCTAAACAATAGCAAGCGCAGGTTGCCAGATTGAGGACCAACAGGAGTGTGTCTGACTGTTGAGCCTAAAGGCTCATTAAGTCGTGTTTTAAATAAAAGCAACGTTACGCGATAGGAGGAATATATTCATATTGTAGGGGAGTTATTATAGAGGTTTTTGTCCTAACAAATACCTGAAACATTTAGAAACAGCTTCTAATATTTGCAGCTGATCAACAGAAAACTTTGACAGTGATCACCTCACACCTCACACCTCACGTGCTTTATTCAGTGTTAAATGCTAATGATGCGAGTTTGAATGCCATTTTTATGTGACTTTTATTGTCACAATAATGAAAGCAGCAGGAGCTTACCTGTGATGTTGATAATAAAATAAATTAAACTTAGTGCAAGCCAACACATATCTGTGAATCAGCATGTACACTTAATAATGTTAAAGGTTTAATATATATTAATTAGATTACCTTACCATTTTTACATCATAACTGGAACCTTACCATTATGTTGGAATGCAGTAAGTGCACTATTCTGTGCTTCTGAATGGCTGTATTTAAATTTCTGTCATGTTTCATCATATGCAAACAGCCAAATTAGTTATCACTGCAAATCTTGTCCCCTA
Source organism: Danio aesculapii (assembly GCF_903798145.1). NCBI lineage: Eukaryota > Metazoa > Chordata > Actinopteri > Cypriniformes > Danionidae > Danio > Danio aesculapii. The sequence goes on along the minus strand of NC_079445.1, from coordinate 32,126,897 downwards.
ATGTTTACGTTCGTAATATTTATATTATTTGCTAATTAATAACTTCATATAGAACTCTGAATCTGCATCTCCAGAATATATACAGAAATCAGAGAGTGAAATTCAATACCTTTTAAGACCTTTTTTAAGACTCTTTTCATACATTAAAACCAATTTAGGTTTCAATCAGAAACACAGGTGAAATTTTAATCTTACAATATATTTACTAAATATTAATGTAAGAAACTAAAACATTATTCTGAATAAAAATCTATTAAATTTAGCTAATTCAGCAGGTTGGCACCTACAGAACTGCAGAAATAATGGTGTTGCCTTGATTACTGCAGTGAACAAAGTAGCATGATGTCAAATCTAGCAGGATTTTACTTTACAACCATACATTGCATAATTAAAAACTATATAAAATTTAATTCCTTGCAAAATAGCATTTAAGACAATAGCATTTAATACTTTTTAAGTGCTTTAAATTTCAGTACATTGATTTGTCAATTTTTAAAACTTTGAGACCCGGCAGACACACTGGTCTCATTTCGGAGTCTTCTACTGTCCACGGGAGATCGCATTTAAGTCACAGACTCATGCTTTAAGAACCTTTCTGACTGAAATAATGAAATACGTGGTTTTCCAGCAAGGCAACCCTGGGTGCTGAAATATAATTGGCTAAAGTGGCAGTGGGTGGGTTAAAAGAACCAAAACAAAGACAGACGTTCAGGCACGTAATGGACATTTTCAAAGCAGAATAACTGACTTCAGTATTGTTTTTCAGATAAACAAGAATGTTCATTTGGCATGTTTCTTAAATATCTGCAAACATATTATGGTGTCTTTATGCTTTAGAAGAGTCAAAAACTTACAGAACCTTTAATGGTCACATAAAAAACGTAAAATAAAGCATATTTTTTTTAAAAACTATTCAAAAATTGTTTATCATTTTCACCCTCCTGGAGAGGCTTCTTTGTCATGTTTGCTGTACAAATGCAAGAGAAACAGCAGGAGAGCTCGTCGCAAAAGGCATCAAACAATTAAGAGGTAGGAGGGAAAAACCTGGGGCGACGTGGCAATCGGTAATACATATTAATGAATGCCAGCATGCAGCGCTGCTCTATCCTCAAATCACAGGGTGCGCCGCTGAGTTACACACCATCGGGCAAATGTCGGAGGTCAGATGTGGTAGGTGGCCAGGTTGGATGCTTAAATGTATGAGTATTCAGTGAACAGTAACATCAAGCTGGCTAGTCAAGTTTGAGATGTGAGAAAGAGTTTACAGAAGCCCTCCAGAAGAAAAGTGTTTGTTCAACCTTTCCACAAACAAAATAACAGCACAAATATCCTTTTAAATTACATGAGCCAGTGAGAAACAGGAGACGTTTCGTGCATGAAAAGTTGACTTTTGTTATAGAAGAAATTAAATGCCACAAAAAAACTCAGTGAGTACCTGACTGGGTTGCTGGTGAGTGATACTCTGAGGGAGTCCAGACAGGCAAACAGTCTCTCATCGGTGGCGCCGCTTTTCAGTTCACTCAGAAACTCCTGAGGAGAGATCTGACTGCTGCTCCTCAAACTACCCTGTCAGAAAAAAGAAAGAGGGGGAAAGAATATTAGAACATTAGCAAATAGGGCTGCAAGATATTGGAAAAATTGGACAATTGCACATATTTTTCCCCTGCAATATATATTATGATAAAAATACAATTTCACCAGATGACTTAAATAGCTCTATTTGGAAAGCCAATACTTTAGATTGATTGGGATGATTTTGTATGAGAGTGAAATATAAATATATTTTATGTAATTTATAACAAATAATAAACAAACTATAGTCATAAACAAACACAATGGAGCAAATGTTAAAGGGATTTAAACAGTGCTTTATGGTTTTCTGGGGAGACTCTAACAGTATTCAGGTACAAAAATTGAATGATCAAATGTAAAAGAGCATTGCAGTCTTCATCATATAAATAATTCAATAAAATAAATCTTTATTAAATGCTTCAAACTCTTAAAAATGCTCAGATATGCCTTAAAACACACGAAAATGGTAAACTTTCTCGATATCGCACAATTCTTCAGTGTCTCCTCAAATCCTACATTTTGACTTGTGGATTCTGGTCAACTACAATCCTAACTCAACATTGCATATCTTGTCATGTGACTATTGCGGATACACACATTGCGATATCAATGCTGAAACGATATATTGTGCGGCTCTATTAGCAACTTTGCTGTACTGCTTTGTAGATTTCGTTTTTTTCCATTGAAGTGGACTGGAGATTGGTGAAGACGCATCAATATGGCTGCATAGTGGACTTGCCTTAAACAGAACTTTACTGTACACTAAAAAGATGAACTACATGTTTATTGACCTTATTCTGCATGTACGAGCAAACAGAAACATTGGAATCTTTATTAGCTTCAGATTTCCAGTCTCAGGCGTTAAAAACAACTTGCTGTGCTGCTTGATGTTGCAAACTTGATATTTTCTAATTATATTATTACACTTTTTATATATTGTCATGATCACACTTCTTTGTAGATCAAGTAGTTTGATTGTTTTCTGCCATTTATTTTTCCTAGCCATTTCTCCCAAAGGAAACTGAATGGAAAGTTCTAAAACAAGCACACTTCAGCATTGAAGGATAAGGTAAAAAAAAATGAACATGTATATACTGCCATTTAAGATATCCTTAAATAAAAATACATAATTAAAAGTCACTGAGAACTATAGTTTGTGGCTTACATAAAGATGATAAATCTGGTTTCCAAACAAGTGAATATTGATTATCATCCCCAAACTTTTTATTAGTTTAAAAGGTTTTTCATTTTGAAGAAGCCAGCAAATAAACATGCCAATATGTGACACTGTAACTTGCCAAATCTGAGATTAGGAGCTTCTAGAATTGACAAACAAAACTACACAAAGAGTCTCGCCTGTTCAATTACTACAAATGCCCAATTACTACATATTAGTTGGCAAAAATGTACTAAAACAAAAAATAAGACAGAAAATGTTCCAAATAAATAGTGCACTTCAACAAGTCATTCAGCATTCTTTTTCTAATGATTGATTTTGTTTGTGTTCTGCTTAACACAAGTAGAACAAAGACAAAAACTGAAAGAGAAAGATTGTTATTTATTATTCTGACAAAGATTCAAAAGAGATACTGATTTCTTGGAGCCAATAGATAATTTAGAAGTGTGTGTGCGTATGTGTGCACATGTTTTTTTAGACATGACAATTCCAATAAGGAAAATGTACACTTTTTCAAAATGTCGCTGTTTGAGGTGAAGAGACTGCCTGATAATGAGGAAATTGATTATATGTGATTTAGCTTTCTGATTTCTTTCTTTTTCTTTCTGAGCTTGCAGAGGCTACACATATTTTAGACATTTACAAATAAATATTTAGCAAACAAGGGCTAGGCTATAATTGAATGCACAATATATTACCCAAGATGATGTTATTAATTCATGCTTACATGTAGGATACACATCATTAGTGTTTGTACATGGTAAGAATAATTTAAGTGCAATATAATACTGATATTTCAAGCTCAAGGATAAACGCAAACAGCCCTTTTGGACACTTTCACATGCATTAAGCCTTGTCACACAATGCCCTATATACACATAAATAATCATAGCATTCCTGTGTTGTATTACAAAAAGCTCAAATAAAATCTAAACTCTCTAAGAGATTAAAGGTGCAGTAGGTGATCTGCCACAATGCTAACCTGTTAACATAAATCGCTGAAACACAGTCACAGTCAATTGGATTTTTATCCCACTTATCAAACTCAAGACTGAGGAGAGGGCCCCACACTTCACTCCCGTATCAATCACTTATGGGAAAATTCTGAGCCAGATTCGAACTGGAATTTCTATTTGTGTTGATTTTTTAATAGCATAATCAACCATCACTCTCTCTCTCATGAACGCGCAGCACATGTATGCACAGATGGCGACTCTGGAATAGCTACAGAACTTGCGACCTTAGTTGGCTAACGATGGCGTTCGGAAACATACCCCAGAACTTTAATGCATTTCATTTCATAATTTATATTTCATGAGCGATTTCTGTCATTCAGTTGAAAGTCTATTCACCAAACAACAAAAAAAAGTGACGTTTCAAAATATCAATAAAGATATCAAAACAAAAATGCCATATGCTTTGTGTCTTCTGAGATGCAATCACTTTATTATATTTTTATACTTTACAATTTATTATAACTTTAATGCCAATATTTTCACAGCCTTGAAAATTGGTCACAGAAGAACAGATGATTGACAGAGAAGAGATAAATTTGTGTGTCACGCAGAGTCTTTGAGCTTCTGCAAGAACCAATGAGAAGCTGAGCGTTTGTGTTTACTGTCTACATGCACTTAAAAGCCTAAATTTCATTTATTTACCTAATAAAGCCATCACTTCTCTTCAGAAGAATTGGATTTGTATTAACTCTCTCTCAATTTGTTTTGAAGTCTAAGAATTTTGGATTTCTTTCAGTGAAGTCTTTTAGATTTGATCCAAATATCTTAATTTGCATTTCAAAGATGACAAATTTTCATGACATGACATCAGAATTGCCATTTTGGGGTAAACAAACCCTTTAAACTCTTTTCCGCCCTGTTCTCTCTATCTCTATATTTACACACAATTTAGGAATAAATAGTTGTTTCTTGCAGCCAGGACACAAACATGGCCAGCAGGAGAGAGACACGGTCAGCAGCAGCAGGTCATTACACCACAGGATCAGCCCTCCTTTTCCTACCCATGGTGCAGTGGGCCTGTGGGCTGCTGCCCTGACTGTCCCCTCGGCAGGAGACGGAGGTCTTAATCATCACATACAAGAGATACAGCTGCTTCCACTGAAAGACTCTCCGCCCAGCTCTTGTTCTCTCTCCTTACTATCCTGTCCTTCCTTTATAGTTCTCCCTTTATCACCATGGTGACTGCTTTTGGTGACTTGAGGGAAGCAAACATTGCTTCCTTTCCACTCAATAACAGAATCCTCAGCAAATCCGACTCAAAATACCAAGCCCGCATAGCATATTTGTGGCTTCGGGAGAGATTCTAGCTGTTTAGGTAAGGTTTTAAAAAATAATGAGAGACAAAGGAAGAAAATCGTTACTTTAGTTTTCGTTTATCAATACAGAACCATCTTGTTTTGGGCTTCTTCATATATAATGAGTGTTTCCTTTAAAACTAGGCGTGTTTGTTATTCTGCTACTCCCATTGCGCGTTAATAAAAAATACCTCTAAAAATCCCACAGACAAACAAAAGATGAAAGTGTTAGATAAGGGCGATGTTCGCTCAGGATCAAGTCTGCTCTTTGAAACCCGCATTATCCAAGCAAATCTTTACACGTGAATATGGCTTGCAGCAGCAACATCAAACAACAAGAGTCGCGCATTAAGCAGCCAAGTCATGATCTCACAGCAGAAGCTCCAATCACCTGGTGGCGTCTTCTGTCAGGAATCACAGAAGCGAAGGTAAACATCCTGGAGCATGCCCTGGGTCACGGATCGACCTGTCTGCTTAGTGCTGAGCCCTTGGAGCCTGACAACAGGCCAATTAGATCAACTCGGTGCAGGTTATGACATTAATAAACCATGAAGCCAAGTTTCCTTAGGTAATTGTTGCCATCACTCCCCTTAAGGTGCGGGCAACCTAATTCTCATTAGTTAGTGGTGTCATTTAGCAGACAGTTCCATAGAAAGTGATTTACAGTACACTAATTGAGGAAACAGTCCCAATGAGACAACTAGAGTTAAGTGCCATGCTCAAGGGCAAAATAGTGATCGACGTAACATCAGCAACTTCTGGCTTGCTTCTGGGTTCAAACCATCAAGCAGAGAGCTAACAAGCTCCGATCTGAAATTACTAAGCCAGCCCTACTTTACATTAAATGATGTTTCACAGTGGTCAAAACAAGGTTTTTATTTTCAATATTTAAAAATGGGCCTTTTTAAATTCATAGAACAGTAACAAGAGTAGACAGGACAATTGCTTGGAATTTAAATTATTTATCTTAATTTCAATTTTTATTTACCTTACAGTATAAATAACATAATAAACATTAAGAAATACCCAAGATAAACAAAAGTAAAATACAGTGCTTTTCACACACTGACTTTATATTAATGACTGCCCTAGCATATTTATACACTTTTTTTTACTATTATCATCATCCCAATATAACCAAACATCCGTGATCGATTAAGTAGTGGACAAATCTTCTCTCGTTTATTTGTTTTGTTCCGTGCACGAGAGACACTCAACACTCACATAGACATTCTCACGTGCTCTGCAGACCCACAGAGAAGCGACTTTTTGGGACTTAAAAATTCCAGTCCAATCCAGCCCGGGTTTCTAAATCTCCTAAAATGTCAGGGATTCAACTTGTGCTTTCCCTTTCTAAAGCTGTTGTTAAAAGTATGCGTTTTTGCATCACTTTTTTTTACTTAAGCCTACTTTCGCTTGGCTTCGCAACTGACTGCGCATGAACAGTCGTGAGAGAAACATTAAATAATTCTTTTTTTTTTTTTTTTTTATCTAAACAATCCATAGCAAATTTACTATATACTATACGATATACAAATTTACTATGTATTTAATCGTGTAAATGTAGAATTATTTAGTTTTTAAATTAATTTCACTTATATTGTGTAATATAATAATAATAATAATAATAATAATAATAATATTAACATGTTCATATGATTTATTTACTATACAGTTTGTAAAGTAATATTTTCGGTCTTTTAGTAGAGATATTATGTAAGATACTTGCTTTGATTACTAAATAAATAGATCTAATTAGATTTGCATTGTAAACATTAAATAAGTTAAAATGGTATTTTTTTTTTATTTTAAATATTGAGTTTTTAAAGTGATGATACTCCTTAAATCCCGCATAAATTCACGGATTTTTTACAAAATTCTGCATAGAAATAGCAAAAAATGTCAGCTGATTCTGCCTGACCCTACTAATAATTAATCAACGCATTTGTTTATTTAAATAATTTACACGTTTTAAACTTGTAATTATTATAATTTTTAGAGATATTGTCTGTTTTTATTTCTTTTCTTTATATCTGGAATAATTTTTTTAAAAAGCTAGTATTTGGGGTGATTGAAATATGCAAATAAGATGAATAAGTACAATGAAAAAAAATTATTTATTTATTTATTTATTTATTTATTTATATTTATATATATTTTTATATATATATATATATATATATATATATATATATATATATATATATATATATATGGGTATGTATGTATATATGGGTATGTATATATATATGGGTATATATATATATATATATATATATATATATATATATATATATATATGGGTATATATATATATATATATATATATATATATATATATATATATATATATATATATATATATATATATATATATATATATATATATATATATATACATATATACTCCCCAAAATATGATAGAAAACAAAAAAATTGTCTGAATAAATTTATTAATGACATACGGCTACAAACAGTAACTCTTTATGTGCCAGCTCGCATTGCATGAGACATTACTCAGAACAGATAAACAGAAGATAATAAAGTTCTGACTTTCCAGTATCAACAGACTGAACTTAAAAACTATGTTGGATGATTTGTTTGTTCTAATAAAATGATTTTGGCAAGCTCGTCCCATCCCCTGCTTTCCTGTCTGTTCCGTCCTCTGCAATATTGTCTATAATTACATGCAAGCAGAAAACAGCAGCGCATAAGCAAATGTCAGACATGCTTAGGGAATTGATCATCCATTTAAAGGACAGGTCACACGTGCCTCTAAAATGCCAGAGCCTCTCCCGTCCAATCAGGATGGAGAGCAACTAAAGGCACTATAAAAAAGCATCATCAAAATGTCCCATCAACCTGTTCAGCTTCCTGTGGTTGTGATAATTAACACGGTGTAACAGCCGAATGTCACAACGTGTTTGAGCCAAAAAGAAAAAGTCACAGAATTGATGATGCTACATATGCCATTGATCTACAGAGATGATGATAATGGCAAAAAATGAAGCCTGTTACTAATAATTTCATCTTTATTATAAGTTTTTATTATCATTATGTCACTGCCCCCCTTGTATGTCTACCAACAATCCCAGCAACAGAGAACTGTGAGTTTTTCCACAACAAGAGAATGTACAGTTCCCTAGAAAAATGGAGAAAAGGGCCGGTCCTCAAGGACGCCAGTGTGTGCATGAGTTCTTGCTGTGTGATGCACATCTGATTCCACTGCTTGGTTCCTATGGGAGCTCATTTAATGTATCAGGTGTTGAGCTTTTTGTGGAGCAAATATCTGGGACATGCCTCCACCTTCCTTCCTGCAATATTCTTAACTGTACGCCCCCAAAAAATAGATAAATAAATAGATAAATAAGATAAATTGTGACTATATCACCAATAAATTACAAAAAATAAATAGCTTAGTATCTCTCTCTCTCTCCAAGCCTATAAGAGCAGAAAATAAAACAGAAAATGTAGCGTATGCGTGTGGCAAGCACAAGCCAAGGCGGTCAGTCCCCAGGAAACATGGCCGTCTGCCCAGGTCTTCTCCTGTGTGTCGTTTCTGGGCAAGTTTTTTCCCCTGGTTCACTTTATGATTCATAATGAGCCAAATCATCTTTACCCATCGAACCCTGAGATGCATAAAGTACACGCATATTCTCGCTGAAAGAGGTCCAGCAAATCCCTTTAATGATTATGTACTAATCTCACACCAGAGGAGAGCAGACTTTGGTGGTTGACAGTCTAACGCTGGAAACATTCTCTGTGACTTTGTTTGATAATAATAAAAGATATTTTAGTTAAAGTTTAAACCTTTTTGTACACTAAAATCAATAATAGATTTCATGAATTTTAATTTAATGAAATGTAAGAAACTGATGCGAAAAATGCAAAAAGTTTTAAAATATATTTTTTTAGGGATGCACGATATATTGACGGTAATATCGTTACCGGCCAATAAATGCTATATTTAATGTTATCGTTATCGATCCGATATCAACATTAGGCCAATATATTTAAGTCGATAGATTACGTAATTAAACAGAACTGCCGGCCTTGCACAAGCGTGGGTGGAACTTGTTCAGACTTGCCCAGTGCACTAAAGGAGCTTTCCCCACATTGTTTATTCCTTCAAAGTCTGTCCATTCTTCATGTGGTATTGCGGTGCGTTGTTAACTCCGTAAGTAACCATATTCCTTATTGTAGATGCGTTTGATAGAGTGTCATTGTGTATTTTGGTTTAAATCGCCTCAGGAAAAATATTACATGTGTAAACATGATAGCAGAAATGCACACGTGCTAAACAACTCGTTGGCTTGTTTGTAATCTAATATGATTATTTGTTTTCATCAACGCGTTGCCTACCATGTGTTGTTGAAGAAAGATTGTATTCAGTTTGATCAGCATATTCATATTGATTATAACAAGCACACGTTATGTCTATAGAGCACTATCAATTTCATAAACTTTGAAAGAACTTTCATGAACTTGTAGCATTTCAATTAGTTAGACATGATTTTTTTAAATAAAATTGAATGCGAGAATTACAAACAATAGACAAAGAGCGTAAACACTCACACTATGCTATGCGAACCATGCCCAGGCGAGTTTCCCGATACATTTGAGAAGTGTGAGTGCTCTAAATTGGGCTCAGGCACGGTATAGTTGGCCGGCCCTGGCCCGGTTGGAAGAGGTGGGCTAGAGCGTGGTTTACTTGGGCTTTGGCGCAGTACGTTTGTAGTGTAAGTGCCCGAAACTGAATGGGACTGTTTCCCTGGATTTATTAATCTTCTTATTTTTCAATAAACGCAAACTGTTGTAGTTTATTAAAGGGCACCTATGGTGTTTGGACAGACATATGTGTAGGTATAGTGTATAGGCTGTCATATTGGGGTGATATAAACACACCCAGTCCTTTTTTTTTCAATTTAACAACATAAAAACGGTGCACCAATTAAAGCGGTTTTCAGACCGATCGCAACTTGATGTAGGAGTGCGGTCCCCCCCCCCACCCACCGAATTGATTGACAGCTGCATATTAACATGTCCCGTTAGTCACATGTATAATCATAACAACAAGACAGGATGTGTGCAAAGCAGCCGGGAATAAAAGGTCTGTTCAGTTTGCTAGGATCATCAATCATCATCAAATGTGATCAAGGGTGAGTTTTACAAGTTTAAAATGTTTTAAAACAGTGCATGTGTCTAATGAATTACAGTGACTTACTTCAGCTTTACTTCATCACCACAGCCGCGTGTCAGAACAATTATAAAAGAAGACGCTTCAATTCCCAGTTTGTGGATGTTAAATCAGGTTTATTTTGTACATTAACATAACGGATATCCATACAGAAGTGGCTATTAACCTGTATCCGGTCACATTTGTGTGCAAAAAGAGTGTAAAGCGGGCAGGACTAGCCTTAAAGGCGCAGTACAACAAAAAAAAAGTATATAAAACTTATAAAAGGTATAATAAAAAATCTGATGGGTGTTTTGAGCTGAAGCTTTACAGACACATTCTGGAGACACAAAAGACTTATATTAAATCTGAAAAAAAGGGGTAACCTTGGTGCACTTTAAAGACCCAAACCCTTCACTGTACGTCAGCTACACTTTCAGGAAACCTCCTAATAACTGCAGCACGAGGACTTCTATGATAATTTATGAGCGTCAAAAGGTGGATCTGTTCTGCAAAGTGTTTGACTGCGTGTCACTGCATCCCAAACGACTAAAAATAATACTAAACGATATAACTACACAATGTCCACTGTGCTGAGCGAGAGCGCTTCTCTTCCTGTTAAACTGAACAGTCGCATCATCGATGATGTAAGCGTGCTCAGGTCCGGTAGGTAAAAATGCAATGTGAGTGCAGGCTGGGGGGGAGAGGGGATGGGGGACAAGCATGGTTCAAGGCAACTGTACCTAATGTGAGTGCGCTCTAAGTTTAGGTCACAATTCACAATAGTGTTAACAAACCATTCAGTGTTATCAAACCATTAACTAACACTAGCTCAAAAAACTATTAGTTAACTGTTTATTAATAGTTAGTGATAGGGCTGCACAATATTGGAAAAATCTGGCAGTGCAATGTTTTGTTTTGCAGCGATATATATATATATATATATATATATATATATATATATATATATATATATATATATATATATATATATATATATATATATATATATATATATATATATATATATATATATATATATATATATATATATATATATATATATATATATATATATATATAGCGATATGAATATAATTTCATTAGATGATTTGAATAGCTCTATTTGGAAAGATTTCATTTATTTAGATTAACTTTGATGATCGTCTTTTTTCCATGCGGTGAATGTGCATAGAATATAATAAATTACATATACTAATAAATAAATAATCAAATAAACAGTGTTTTATGGTATTCAAGTACAGAAATTTTATAATCAATTGTAAAATAACATGGTCATCATTGTATAAACAATTAAAAATATTAATAATATTTTTATATTTTACTCTTTAATAAAACACATTGCGATATTGATGCTATATATAGTTCAACCCAAGTTAGTAAGATAAAAGTTGGGTTTAGGTTTTTGGCTAGGATTAGGTGTGCAGAATAAGATCACACTCTATAACCATTAATGAACAGTTCATATCTTAATACTAAGTAATAAGCCAGTAGTTAAGACAGTGAATTGTGACATAAAATAAAGTGTTACACTGTGATGTCACAAAAAAATAAATAACAGTTGTTCATGGAGCCCGATTCTAGACTCATTAACTTACAGAATATTAATTTGAGAGTAACTATCACTTTTAGGAAGAAGGGCATTTAATCTGAAGGTGTATGTGCTTACAAATCATTACACTGAAAAATGTCAAAGCAGTTTATGGACTCAATAGAATTGCGCATGTGAGACCTTTAAGGCTGCAATCTGGATTTTGATGACATTTATTTTGGACTAATTTCAAATTGACTTGACAATTCCACTTTGGCAAACCAGTAGCAAAGCCCCAGTCTCTGGCAGCACATAGGTTTCTTTAAATAAAGTGCTTAGCCTCAGGCTTTTCCAGAAGGTACTACCATATAATGTGGTTCTCTCTTTTAACCGCATCTCAGCACAAACTCAGATAGAAAAAATATATATATATATATCCCCTCCTTTCATCTGTGGAGTTTAATATGTGTCTCTTTCAAAATAAACTTCCACTTCCTTGAGTTATTTTGCACAGTATTAGTCTCCCAGATGAATTGCTAAGGAATATATGTTTGCCCTGGGCATCAGATGGCCTGCTAGTGGACTAGCCACCAGGGAGCACTTCAACACTGACTCCCCAATTACAGACTCCACAGAGGGAATGGATGTCCACATCCTGATATCAAACACAGAGGGCCACTTTGGTTGGAGAGAAAACAAGATCTAAGAGCTGGCCAGAGAATGTGCGCATAGGGCCTTTAATGAACAAGGATTTCACTGTGTTGTTGTACCGTCAGAGACACAATGTACGAGTCCCATTGTCCGTTCCTCGTTTCCATTCATCCTTTCTCCTTCCCTCCGTCCTAATGATTCATCATATTTTCTGGTGCGAGCGGGAGGTCTGTTCCGTCTAAACACTATCTGACATTATTGAGATACAAACCACACAGGAACTTCTCCATTTAGTGCCTTTAGAGATGGCATTAAGCGAAAGAGCGGAAGGAGAGGAGTGCCGATACAGCCCTCTTCATCAACACAAAGGCTAACCTTAATGCATAATGCAAATGAGCACGGCAGCATTGGCTCCACTCTCCTTTCAGCGGTGCTCTGATATAATTAAGAGCTCTGGGGCCTGGATGTTTGGGCCTGAGAGAAGACTTTTTCCCTTCCTTGTTCTTTCTTTTCCTCTCCCTCGCCTTTCCTTCGTCCTCCTGCATGTGTGTATTAAATCACCATCCTGAAGAGATAGTCATGGATGCCCCAACTGAGTTGCAGTATACCTTTTATCATGTCAAATCGAAGGATTATTCTGTGATTTATATCTAATAAGACATGTTGACTCCTAACTAGGGATGTACCGATCAAGTTTTTTTTCAGTCATTTGATTGAGTATCGACCAATACCAAAACCTGATCCGATACTTCTATAATACATATAAAAACAATAAAGATGAGAGAAGAAACAGATCCAGGAGGTTCCTTATTTTTTATTTAATTCACCTTATTTTAACATTCACCAACTGATAACAAACAGATACCTCACTTCTGTGAGGTAGCTTGAGCAATCAAGTAATAATTAACATCAATTCTTTACCTTTTGACTTTAGTGCAAGAGTAAATATAAAAAAATCTAATATTAATACAAATAGCACCTTAACTTAAAATACCCATCAGGCATGTAAACAAAAAAAATTATAAACTAAAAGTGCCACAGTGTTTGCAAAGCCAGTAATGTGCTTTTAGGAACTACATTTCGAATGCTTTTTGTCATCACAGTAGTTAGTTAAACAGAAGGAAATGCATGTTTTTCTTAGTGAAACTCGCTGTTTTGTGTTGCATATTTGTTTTTTTAGGTGTCTTATCAGGTTTGATGTGTTACATGTAGCCTTTTCCTTTCCACCTCTTGCAATCCCAAGTTTACATATCTTACAGTTTGCTATTGCAATGTTGTCGTAATCAACTTAATAATACATCCACAGCGCAGATATACTTGCGCTTATTTATATATATATATATATATATATATATATATATATATATATATATATATATATATATATATATATATATATATATATATATATATATATATATATATATATATATATAAATAAAGGTGTGAACTTACACTGGTCTCACGGTTCGGTTACGATCATCATGCAATCGATTCAGTTCGATTTGATATCTTGGTGCATCATAGTGCATTGACGATGCTTTTCATACACAATTTTAGATTTGTTTATATTTACATATTATTTGCAATACAATTTTGTCCTTTAATACAAAGTCAGAACTGTACCTTTAAAAAGTCAAATAAATGCACAGAACAACATGAGCATTTATTACAAATAAATAAATATCCCACTCGTTTTTTGAGCGTTGTCAAGCGAGTTCTTACACCTCTATGATTGGTCACGCACTCAATAGAAAGGGTTGGATTAGATTGGCTAAAATGCGCTGGCGCTGTTCAACGATGAGACACACTGCGGCGATCACAGCTGATCCATGATAGATGCGGTGGAGAAAACTCACTCTGCAGACACGCGCTCGTGTCTGGATCCTCAAGTATCGCTAGGCGAGAGGAGAAGAAATTGCTGTAACTTTAGTGTCAGTGAAAGACTGTTCAGCAAACACTCACACAATGAACTGTGCACAGTTTCTGTGTTTTTAAGTAGTTGCGGTGTTTTAATTACTCGCAGTCGCCTCTCTCGCCATAGTAAGCTACCGCGACATTTGAGATAAAGGACATCAGTACGTAATAACCGGTTATGATCCATTACTGAACCAATAACTTGAACTGATCATTGTCCACGTCTGCATCCTGGTGCACAGAAAAAACAATTCATCTTAACACCCCTAATATATATATATATATATATATATATATATATATATATATATATATATATATATATATATATATATATATATATATATATATATATATATATTTATAATATGATTGAGTCTGAAAACGTATGTTTGGATCTGGACATCCCTACTCCTCACAACTCCCATTAGTCTCCAAATTTCCATTTCTAAAACAGAATCAGACACCACTGACCTTCATTTGAACAGAAGAAAGAATAAACAAGAACACAGTAGTATCTGTAACGACACTCAAAAAGTCCTTTACCTTTCTGACGAGACTGCAAGAATAAACAGATCAAACCAACAAAAACAGAATGCACAACATGAAATTAAAGAATCACTTTAACCTCGACCTTTCAAGCTTCAAAAAGAACATTAAATATAATTGTGCATCGGCTCCTCTGACTTAAAAACAAAACGCGGCTGTCATCCAGCGCAGGCGACAGACCAAAGGGAGCATGTTTTATTATAAGAAAGAGTCTGAGCCCAGTGGAGACTTCAGTCAAAGTCTGCAATTGCATGGTGCCAAAAACAGAGACATTTTGACAAGACACAGCCCATAAAGCCCATCTCCTATTATGTCCTCGAGCAACTCTATCAAAAGACAATTTTTCAAAACAGAGAACTACAGTAGGACTCTTCACTTGCCTGGCAATATATCAAGCATCCAGAACTTAATGCGATAGTTCATCCACACAGAATAAAGCTCATTTTGTTCATTGTTTTCAAGTTCATTTAAGAAATAGGTTGGTCAATTTAACCCTGTTGTAAGCTACCATAAGTCTAGTGTAGAAAATGAGTCTGCAGATTCAACCAAAACAAATTCTAAAGGACTTTGAAGATATTCATCCACAAGATGAGCTTCCTGTGCTCACAGACAGCTGACACAGCATGTGCAATGTGTGGAGAGATGCATGGAGAAGCATGACATGGCCTGGGGTCTGTTAGTGGATGCAGGGGGGGCCCTCTCTTCAGCCCACACTCAAAGCACGCAATGGGAGAGAAGCTTGCTTCCATCCAAAGTTGGTAAAATAGAGTTAAACACAGTGACAGCAGCAGAAAGCCTGTAATGTGCAAGGTGGAGACTGTGCATCCGTTTGCTGACTGAACCAACGACAAATAGACACAAACGCACACATACACACACAAGCAGTTTGAGCTTCTGTCACAGCTCTCCAGTGCCATCTAGAGGCAAGGAAAAAGTGAGAAGGGAATGCAGTTGATGACAAGTCCACTGGATGAAAACTGATCTTAAAACTAAAAGGAGATGGTTTTGCAGGAAAAACATGACTAATCACCCATTCTCTTGTTTAAAATCTGAAATAAAATTTGCATTCACACCCACAAAGTGACTTTTTTGGTACTTCTTAAATGCAACATGTCAGAAAACGATCAAGGAAAATGTATTCAGAAATTATGCAGGAAGAGGAACGCTGAAATACAAGCAGGGTTGTCACCGTCAGCTCTCATAGAAATCAATGAGAGACACTTGGCTGATGCAAGAACGTCAAAATCACTGTCATGGAAAGAGGCTGATAAGATCATCTTATCACAAGGGGGAACCAGTTGCACAAAGTCCATGCTGTCTTCTGCCCAAGTGTCCGTTTAGCCTGACTACTATTCAACTCAGAATTCCTTTTCCTCACTTAGTCTCTTTTCCCAATTATCCACTCTGACTGAATCCTGAAAAAAATGAATAAATGAAATATTTCCTCTTAAGGTTTTCATTCCATTCAAGTTTTTCCCCCTGAAATAAATGTTTCAGTAACAAGCGATACTGCCTCTCTGTGGTCATCCAAACGAAGCCAAATCAATGAGAGAGCAATGCATTACAAACAATCTCACGAAGAACAGAAAATAAACAAATAATAATTAATGTGTCTAATCACATGTGTCTAAAAATGCAATTTAATAAGTAACGAGTAAAACACGGAAACTTAAGAAAAATCTCATGTAAAATCTTTACAGTCCTTCTATCCCCATAAATGGATAAATTTTGTCATCATTTACTCCTCCATCTCCTATCACAAACCTGTTTGAGTTTCTTCTTTCTTCAGTTTTTTATTTGTTAATAAATTTAAATAAATTGAACTTAAGCATAATTTTCTTTCCACTTCACAATTGTACTGTAAGTCACTTTGTGTTGGTCTTTTACATAACATTCCAATAAAATATATTTATGTTTGTGATCATAATGTGAGAGAATTTGGAAAAGTTCAAGGGGTATGAATACTATTGCAAGCCACTGTATATGACTATGGAAGTCAATGTTTACATGTTTCAAACATTTTTCAAAACATCATCTTGTGTGTTCAACAGAAAACAAAAAACAAAAGGATTATAGCGAGTAAACTTTCATTTTTAGGGTAACTATCCCTTTAAATGTACGTACATGTTTAATATTACCTTTCAAACAATGAGTACTGTAACTGTAAAAATGAAAGCTCTCGGTTTAAAAAAAAATAAATGAAGTAAAAGTTCAAATAAAACGGTCTCCTAAATAGATCAGCAATTTTAGTTTTAACTTTAATAACTGATATAGATATACATGGAACAAATTTGCATAATGACACTATGTAGACTTCAATAGTTATGTTTCCCTCCAAAAATGCAAATTAACTTAATGCGCAAAACTGTAAAATTGCATATAAGACGTGCAAATAAAATAGGGTTTTCATCAGAGTAAAAGAGAACAAAACCGTCACTTCCTGATTAACTGGTGCCAAATATCAACAGTAAAAACAGAATTTGCTGAGATATGGGAGGCTGCGTCAATCTTTTCCTTATTTAATAAATGACGAAGACAATGCATCAGAACAGGCATCAGAAGGCAATGCAGTCAGGTAATGAATGTGTGGGGTGTTTGAAGGCATGAGACGCCAAGCACAGACGCTCTTGACAATTCTGGAGGCAGTTAATAATATAACACTTATACTGAAACAATTATGGCATTTTAGAATGACCAAAACAACATTTCAGATGTTTTGCAATGTGCTCAGCATGCTGGTTTGTCCATTCACACACATTTTTATCACCACATGATCTTTTAAAACAAAATCACATGAGCTTTTATTTTAATGCGCATACTGGAATTTGTTTGGTAAAAAAGAAGAAAAGAAGTGTTTCTATCATAGTTTTTGCACATCTTTTCCTATCAAAAAAGTTCCTACTCAGTTATGTGCATACATTTTTATGTGCATTTTCAAAATGTACGAGCATCTTAGCGTTTCCATCAACCGAACCGACATAAAATTAGGTGGATGGAAATGCAGCTATTGGCAACCTGAAATCAGTTTAGTTGGTTTATGCAGTCAACATGAAGCATTAACTGTAGGTACAAAACATTTATTCTAGACTTACATACGTTTACAAAAACAAAATAATCACTGAAGCTGAAAAAATTATTATACTTAAATGTATCTGCACTAGGGTTGGGCCGATAGACGATGCCATCGTCCATCGCCGATGGCCAATAGACAACACAATGCTGAGCTGGCATCGCCGCCGTCGCAAACCCGCCCGCAAAAAATACACACTTTTGCCCTGTTTTACGTCTTAGTTTTAAAATGGCATTTTAGAACAAAAATGATCCACATCCTAGCATTTCTGAACAGCCCTCAATCAGCTGAAATATAAATAAATATTCTCAAGCTGGAATTATACTTTCGCCTGGCACTGCATCGCGTATCTCGCGAAGTAGGAAGTTTCCGAAACCATGTCATATCATAATATCATTCAATATTTTTAAACTGATTATTTTTTATTGTTTTTATACATTATTTTAATGATTATAAGCATTTTTATAACCATTAAAGATTTTTTTTTTTATCAAACTTTGATGCAACAAGTAAAAAAAAGATTTAGCCCGCTCCACAAATATATAAATCAGTGTTAAAGCTATGACTGGTGGAAAAACATATTCTGTATTTGTAATTAATGACAACAGAACATGAGTTACTCTACAAATATATGTTTTATTATCACAAAAATAAAAGCAAAAAAAGCACACTTACTAAAAAATACAGATGTTTTTTTAGATTTAGCCCGCTCCACAATTCACACATTATTGTCTGGCTAGTTTCCCTTCCCAGTTATCAAAGAAATAATTCTGTGACTTCAGTATAGTTTTGTAACTATTAAACTGTTTTAAATTCAAAATAAACAAAATACAGTGTAAAAAATCTTACTGGTGGAAAAACATATTCTGTGATTGTGTACCTGGGTCTCCACTTTTGCCATGGCCTCTTCTGGTTTTAATAAACTCATCCCTCAGGTTTTTCCAAACCTTTTAACAAAAACTCTCCTTTCCCACTGCTGCTGCAATTTCTAGCCAAGAAT